>NC_091130.1:144417951-144657951 GCF_040183065.1 Periplaneta americana | reverse complement strand
GCAGGCCGTGATATACGTCTGTGTTTTTGCCCCCCCCCCCAGTCTATAAATGCGAACTTACAACAAACGGTAAGGTTATGTAATGATTTATTTTTCATTTTAATATTTTAACAATATTATTTATATAACATATTGCACTAATGACATCCGCATCTGGAATCTTGTTGATTTTTTCACGGCTTCCTTAATGTTACTTGTATCAGAAATGCAATAAGTTTCGTGGAGTAGTAGATTTTACTTAATTTTTGCAAATATTTAAAAACAATAATTAACATTGCAATTTAGGTGAACTTGCAGTGGTAAGTTTCCAGTTTATAATTATTACTATGTTAAACGTCTCTAAAAATAATATGTTAAAAGCCTAAAGCAGTAAAATGAATGTCGCGCTTAAGCGGTAAGAAGAGGGAAATTGTTATGTGTTACGTTGGGAATACTGAATGTGGTATTTCACACTTACCGCGTATTGGTTCTGTGCGGAAAACAAGCAAATACGCACGATCTCGCACAAAATAATTAACACAGCATTTTAATATGTAAGCCAATAATTGTCGTGTTGAGTGTTACTTCCATCTAGCGTCAAAATTTTTTATTAACACGAAAAAAATAATAAAGTGAAAAGTATTCTAAGGATTAAAAAAAATAATGAACTCCTGTTATATTTTCACTGATGGATTTAAAAGACAAGAAAAAAAAGTTTAGTAGCTCCACGAAGATCTGAACTTGCAACCTCACGAACACTTAGCTCACGCTCTACCACTACGCTAAGAGTACTACCACAGTCTAGTTCTAGTATATAGACACGAAGCTCAATATATAATAAATACGCATCCATAGATAGTTGCTAACCACTAGGATCGCTACTACCGCCTCATTACAGACAATGCGAAATAGTACCGGCACAGTCTATTGTTCCTAGCAACCTCAGCAACTGAAGCTTCGTGACTGTATATACTAGACTGTAGTACTACTGCAGTCGGAATGGCATTGTAACAAGCAATGGTCGTACTTCACTTAAGGACCTGTTACACAGTATATAGTGTTTGTGTTGCAATATTCACTGTTGAAACACTCTGAACGATCTGTCTGTTCTAAATCCCGTATATGAATCATTTTCTCGGAAGACTTCAGTGATTAACAGTTGTGTTACGCATTATAACTACTAGAAGAATATAACTAACAAAGCCTGGCTGTCCCGAGCGCTTACGGAAATACCCGATTCGAACTTAAGTCTCTCAGACGTCGGACAGTTTCAATCTGACCATGCGACGAAAGTCAATTATAAACTTGGCAAAACTTCTCACACTAATTTATTAAAGCTTGTCGGACCGTAAAGAAAACAACTATCGCAATGTTCATATTTTTATGTGTTGTACAATATTATAGTATTGTGAAATTTTAATTTTCCTGCCATTTTTTTATTGTTCTATTAAAACTAGTGGCTTGTGCAGCAATTGCTACAAACTAAGTCCATAAAAAGTTCAAATATAAATTGTTCAGGTTATTTTCATTGAAGAATACCAGACATTTTGATAGTTATTTGCTTCCATAATAGTGAAGCATACTCCCTTTGAATGGATTTTTTTAGGCTAAATACTTTTTCTTGAACCTATCCAACTTCAGTTTTTGAGTTTCAACGCGAAAACGCAAGTATCAATGCCAGGACGATAGCAGTAGCTATTTCAGGTCATTGTGGATTGTAGGCAAAATTTAAAAAATGTCAGGTTTGCAAAGCTTTCGAACAATAGCATTTTCGTATAGCTGCTGCATGTAGAACTTGAAATGTAGAGCGTAAAATCATTTTATTCTACTAAGAGATCTTGCTGAAATGATCTGGAGATTACAAAATTTTTTAGGCTCTTATTTTATCAGTAAGTAATACTTTTTGATCTTACCTTAGGAACTGTATTTTTGCGCTCTCTCGAGCCAATACTGAAGACAATGATACGTATCAATATATACACTACACCGCTATTAAGTATATGAAAAATACCCAACCCCACTGGGTTAATAAGTATAAAAATATTTGATTTTTAATAACAATATTATTATCTTACTTAAGTTTTGTAGTTATATATAGCAGCCACTCAGTAAATTATAGAAATGAAGATCTAAATTAAGATCTTCTCTACATTTATTTACATACCCACAAAACGTTTCACTTTCATGTCATAAATAATATAGCATCAATATTATGTACAATTAATGAAAAAAATAGATGCATCATGATATTAACTATAATAATATTTAATTTCTAATGGTAATAATGTCATCAAACCACCTCAAGTTTCGTAGATTTGAATATCCAATACACAGCTGTACTCAGAAAATTATACATTGCAGAATCAGTTTTTAATAACAAATTGAATTGAGCCCTAAATATGTCGGCAATCCTGCAGGTCATGGCCTTCGTGTAATAGCCTATTGTTTATTGTAGCGTGTGTTTTGTTCTGAAATTCAATCAAGTCGGCCGTGATTGAATAAAATTAGTTCTCAAAACTGACAACAGATGGATTTTGGAAAATAGGAACATTATGTAGAAAAATTGACATTTCACTGAAAACTACTACTTTTCCGAAAAACTTTGGATGCCAGGCATGAAAATGAGGGGTCACTCATTAAAATTCGTTCAGCCGTTTTCCCGTAATTTCCATTACCAGTTCAAATTATATATATAGATTATAGCATATAGCCTATTAACCTGTTGTATCCTATAGGATACATTGTTAATTTAAGGCAGTGGTGAGTAAAATGAACGCAACCCACAAGACAGGATTTAAATGGCAACTACATACTGTGGGAGGGGTTGCACTCTACAGTGCAGAGACGGATTTACAGATAGTTGCGCCACTACACTCCTACCTACCATATGTAATTAGAATAGTCCATTCACGTGATATTTAATTAATCATTTTTCAAAGCAATTTCTTCGAAATTGGGATTTATCTGTGCATGCTATTTTCAGTTGCGCAAGGAGATGAGCATCGCTTAAGCGGGATCTGTGGCTGGACTTTATAAATTTCATTTTAGAAAACAGCTATTCGCATTGGTAGGTTCATGAATACATACCGTCATTTCCCATAACTATGGTCCTGGAAAACAACTATGGTTCACGATGCAACCATTCAAAGATCATTGTAGAAGTAACATAGACCGCTCGTAGATAGCTGCAGTGACTTGAATTCAAACTACTGTACAGCAAGAATATAGATAAACGAGGTACTACGTTATGGAGTACAAAATTTGAATAGTTGTATCGTAGACAATAGTTACGTTCCAGGACCATATTTATGGGAAATGACGGTACTCATTATTTTTAAGCAAACTGTCTAAGCAGTGGATATGAAGTACTGGACATGTTTAAAAAAAATGTATCCTCCAGTACACCTTTACATTCTGCTTTCAAGAAGCCATCATTCTGCAAATCCAGTACCTCTAACTGCAATTCTGGGACAACATTTTCTATTTAAACATGAAAAGCAGTGGCAAAAATATTGAAATCTTTCTCCATCCTTTGAAAATCACTGAATCTGTGTTCTTTGAACTCGTGTAACAGGTGATCTATTTTAAGAATGTACATATTTAAGTTCGCGTCCTGAATATTTGTAACTAATCCTAAACATGAGAAATGAAAGAACCGCCTTTCTTGTAAGTATGATATCCTCTCGATTCATATGATTCTGAGAAAGACATTGTATCACTAATGAAGCTCCGAAGTACAGCTGTCCAGTATAATCCGCCACGTACACGCGCAGTATTTTCATGGAGTGGGGGAAGGGGAAGGTAGGGGGTAAGTTTGATCCTTCGCTGAGGTCTGACGTCACTGCGGCAATGCCGCAATAATGCAGCCATTGATTTAAGGATTAAGGACAGCAACATTTTTATCATTCCTTATTTTAGACTAATGGTTTATGTATATTTATATTTTGTACTAGCCGTACCCGTGCGCTCCGCTGCACCCGTTAGAAATAAATATAAAGTGATTACATAATTAAAATAGGACATTTGATCCAGGGAACATTCGTGTTTGATATAAGGATAAATCGTTTATTATGTTACTTAATTTAAATTGTATTTGCATAATTAAAATGCGATCATTTTGATCCAGAGAGCTCTCATTTGGTCATTAAAATTATTTTAGGAAATACAGGAAACGAATATACAGAATAGCCTATCAAGTTTTCTGTGCATAAGAAGCTATTTTAATCTTACCTGTCCTCGATTCACTCAGAAGTTACTGTGATAACATTATAGCATTATGTCCATCTAGAGAAACTACACTTTCCAATGGTGAATTAATAATTAATTATACAAAATGGTTAATTTAGCTTCCGATATTACTTCATACAAACACAGAAACATTATCTGTAGGCTATCTTTCATAGCTTTCGATTGTTGCTGTCCAAGGCCCCTTATAGACGAAGTCATTTGTTTTTTAATTCATTACACGGCCTTAGATGGCAGTTATTTTAATTTTAAAACTCATTTATCTCATTAAATATCAGTCCTATCAAACTTTTGCATGGAATAAAACGCATCGCAAATTGTTTTTAAAGAAACGTTTGTTATGTAAAATTTTTCACAAAAATCAATAATAAGCGAAATATTTAGATTTATTTAATTCAAGTCTCCTTATAACCCCCCTTTTAAATAATGTATTTTGAATGCCATATAGGCTATAATCTAAGTTACAACGAACTTAATTTATATTCCAATTTTCATCGAAATCCGTTCAGCCATTATCGCGTGAAAAGGTAACAAACACACAGACAGACATACAAACAAAAATTTCAAAAAAGCGATTATCGGTTTCAGAGTCATTAATTATATATGTTAGGACCAATTATTTTTGGAAAATCGAAAATTACGAGAAAAATTTCGGCTACAGATTTATTATTAGTATAGATATGTTAAAAGTTAGTCAATAATTAATAGTTGTGGATTGATAACAATTTTATTTTTAATACGCATTTCGTAGTTAAACAATATTACCAACATTACTTGATAAAAATAATATGACTGTTCACCAGTATAATGAAACGATCTACTTTCCTACTTGCGTGTCGTAATCTAATACGAACGAGTAACATTTAAAGTTCACTTCACGGCTGAAGGTGTTAGCTGTCAGGATTCCAATATAAACCCTGCTCTACTTGGACAGTAACAATTTCTTGTCTGTTCCTGCGTTGGAATCCCTTCTCTTCCACCCCCGCTGGTACGCACACGTCTCATAAGAACCAGACGAATGGAAACTCAATATAAAGACAGATTCATTACAGAAACAGGAAGTGTACGAACACAAGTTTATAAGAACCACATCGGATATCAACTATCAAAAACATATGAAAATCTTAACATTTATTGTAACTGGATACTTCAGCTTCCGGTGCATGGTTTTCCCGTCACACTTTTCTAAAAAATACAGGGTGTATTTTAATTTTGATTAAACAAAATGACATAAATCACAGATATTTACAGTAGATGATAGCGGTATGTCAGCATATTTGACTATTTGCGTCCTTCTCTAAAGTTATTTAAAACAAAACACACTTAAATAAAAGCATAACTAAAATACGAACACGAGCCAAAAAAATTGTCACACTAAAATTAGGCATACAAATTCATTAATAACAAGGTTATATAAAAAATTAGAAATTTATTATTAGACCCAACAGACCACGGAGGCAATGAAATGAAAACTTTAATTTGCATTTTTCTCGAAACGTACATAATATAATATCAATATTCAATAATAATAATAAATTATTATTATTATTATTATTATTATTATTATTATTTATTTAATCTGACAGGATTAAGGCCATAAGGCCTTCTCTTCCATCCTACCAGATAGCACATATAAATACAAAAAAGAAATACAAACACTGATGAAAATAATACAAATTAAGTTAAAGCCCTATAGAGGGTCAACAGGGTCAAAAGAACAGTATAGAGCTCTCATCGAGCTAATACAAGAAAAAAGAAAGAAAACAGAGATAGCAATGATGATATTGATAACTGACAACAACAATAATAATAATAATAATAATAATAATAATAATAATAATAATAATAATAATAATAATAATAATAGTAATAATAATAGTAATAATAATAATAATAATAGTAGTAATAATAATAGTAATAATAATAATAATAATAATAATAATAATAATAATAATAATAAATACATTATCATCCAGTCTGCTGTCCAAAAATCTGAAAGTTAGAATTTATAAAACAGTTATATTACCGGTTCTTCTGTATGGTTGTGAAACTTGGACTCTCACTCTGAGAGAGGAACATAGGTTCAGGGTGTTTGAGAATAAGGTGCTTAGGAAAATATTTGGGGCTAAACGGGATGAAATTACAAGAGAATGGAGAAAGTTACACAACACAGAACTGCACGCATTGTATTCTTCACCTGACATAATTAGGAACATTAAATCCAGACGTTTGAGATGGGCAGGGCATGTAGCACGTATGGGCGAATCCAGAAATGCATATAGTGTGTTAGTTGGGAGACCGGAGGGAAAAAGACCTTTAGGGAGGCCGAGACGTAGATGGGAGGATAACATTAAAATGGATTTGAGGGAGGTGGGGTATGATGATAGAGACTGGATTAATCTTGCACAGGATAGGGACCGCTGGCGGGCTTATGTGAGGGCGGCAATGAACCTTCGGGTTCCTTAAAAGCCATTTGTAAGTAAGTAAGTAAGTACATTACATATTAATTTTCAATTTTACAACAGCATAGTTACAATATTTACTATAGGTCATGGGTTAAGCCGAAGTTGCGCAACCTAACATGTGTCCAACAAGGAATTCCACGAACTAGAATGTGATTTTTTAATTTAAATTTGAATTTTGATATTGTCCGACAGTCTCTGACATGGTCAGGGAGAGAGTTCCAGAGGCGTGGAATAGATATGCTGAAATATGATGAGTAGAAGGATGTTCTGTCCAGAGGAATAGAGAGAAGGTACATGTTCCGGGTTCGAGGTAGTGAAAGGTAAACAAAACGAGATGCTAGGTAAGAGGGTGTGGAGGTGTGGATGATTTTAAATAGTAATAAGAGAGAGTTGAAGAATCTTCTTTCTTTAAGTGGACTCCAAGACAACAATTCTAGTGACGGTGTTACATGATCGAATTTTCTAGTGTTACAAACGAAACGAACGCAGATATATAAGCAATATATATTAAAAACTATAGCATCTATAGTAGAACCATGAATTTTTTGAAGTGCTCTGTATTACATCCTGTTTTTGAAAAAAAGAAAAAAATCCGACTTTAGGTCCCATTTCCTGCAACTAGTCACAATTATAATTACATATAGGAGATTTTATTATTTGCTGTATCACTATTCAAGTTATTTATTGGAGCAAAAATCTGAAAATCGATAAATACGTCACACATAGGAGTTATCGCAGTCCCGCGCCGTGGCGTCGTGGTCTAAGGCATCCTGCCTAGGACTTGCGTTACGAAATGCGCGCTGGTTCGAGTCCTCATGGGGGAAGAAATTTTCTCATGAAATTTCGGCCAGTGTATGGGACCGGTGCCCACCCAGCATCGTGATGCACTTGGGGAGCTACGATAGATAGCGAAATCCGGTTGCGAATGCCAGCTATAACGGCTGGGGGGATCATCGTGCTAACCACATGATACCTCCATTCTGGTTGGATGATCGTCAACCTCTGCTTTGGCATGTGGGCGTGAGGCCAGCAGCCGGCTGGTTGGTCTAGGCCCTTCACGGGCTGTAGCGCCACGGATTATTATTATTATTATTCTTATTATTATTATTATTATTATTATTATTATTATTATTATTATTATTATTATTATTATTATTATAGGAGTTATTGCAGGAACAACGACGATTTGCTCTTAATGGGTTGAGGGAAAACCCCGGAAAAAACCTCAACCAGGTAACTTGCCCCAACCACGATTTGAAGTCGGGCCCGCTCGTTGCACGGTCAGTCACGCTAACCGTTACTCCACAGCTGTGGACGAAAGCGATATTTCTGACATCTTTGTAGACATAAATAGTTCAAATTAAAGTAGATTCAGTGGCCGTTGTTAATTAAAACAGAGCACCTGCACTAGATTGTCAATCTTAACAATTTCAAGGAGAAATAATTGACCGCACTTTGTAATTCTGGGCGTAATTTTCAGCGATTACTAGGGCTAGGATTTTGATGAAATTGCATCTTTTTTCTAGTAAGCCAGAAACATTGCTGCTTTAGTATTTATATGTTATGCGATAAACTGAGTGTTTTAAAACATATTTGTTAGGGCATTCTTTTGCATTTTTTACCTCTTACAACTCATAAGAGCATTTTTTGTTTTATTCGGTTATTTTTGGGGTATTTTCCATTTAATTTTGGCCACAAATCCCCATTATTAATGTAAAATATTATTTATTTCCGTTGATATTTTCTCTACATATTTTGTCTATTAATACTCATTATTTTGTATAGGGGCCTATTATTTTAATCGTTTTTCTACACAAATATTGTATTTTAACGTAGTACACTATTATTTATTCGCTCGTTTTCATACTCTCTGTCGCTATCATAATATTAATACTCGATCACAACGCGATAACACGCTAGAAATTCCACTTCACACATCATCTCTGTATCCCTCATCTTTCACTGTTGCTACCTCTCGTCACTGGAACTCTCTGCCGCCTGAAGTCAAGGGCTGCCGAACATTGAAATCTTTCAAATCCAAGTTAGAAAATTATCTTATGACGAGTTGCCAAAGTAACTTACTATTATGACAAGTGTTGTATTGCATGTTTCCACGTATTCACATTTTTTTTAATGTTCCAGTGATATTCAACTTACAGTATTTTATATTTTTGTTTTCATATTTTCCGATAATGGTATATCTCTAATGTAGTAAGTTGAGCTATATATAATAATAATTTTCCTTACTGTGTGTACTTAAAAATATTGTATTCGCTGTATGCTTTGTACTGCACTATTTTATTACTACTATTAGTATTATTACTATTATTATTATTATTATTATTATTATTATTATATTATTACCATTATTATGAATAATTGTCTTATTTTATTATACTTTGTATGCCTCATTTATTTTGACCTGCTGTTCACATATTATTATGCTTTCTTTCTTTCTTTCTTTCTTTCTTATGTCTGATTTCTTCTTACTTGTTGTTTAAATTTTATTATTATTATCTTATTCAGTTTTGTGTGTAAAATTGTAGTGTACTTTGTAAATTTGTAGTGTTTTTGTAACGCAGTCTTTACTCCTGGTTGAGTGTTAGAGAAGGCCGTATGGCCTTAACTCTGCCAGGGTACTATAAATAAATAAATAAATAAATAAATAATAATAATAATAATAATAATTATTATTATTATTATTATTACACCCTCACATAATGGATCAGTCCAACCACCCCTTCAATATAGACTCCTCTATACCTGCTAGTTCCGGATAAGAGTGGCCTTGTGGTGGACTACATGAAACTACATCAGGTGAAATAATTAATTAAAGTGTACTACTTAGAAAAGTTAGGCTATATAAAATTAAATAAACTTGAATGTTGGTACTAGAATTTAATTTAATTACTAGTCTAAATATTAATATTTCTACTAAGCCAATTATGTAAGATCAATTTTTAGGACATTTTAAGGGCATTTTTTTTTTTAGATTTTTAGGTCATAAATGCATTGTTTTTAGGACATTTTTTCCATCATTTATAGGTCATCAAAATCCTAGCCCTACTCATAACACAACAGAAAAGTTGGAATCGATCCCGTGTCGTTGTGGTATTCACAGCATTTTGAGGGAATCTATTTTTATTAGGCGACATCGGTGTGGCCAGCTGTAACACACGTGTTCTCGCACTAGGTGAAACCAGAGAGCCGTATGTCAGGACAGCTCTCGTCCATATTAAAATGCGGACAGTTGTCTTGCGCAACGGGGCAAAGCGGATGCAAGGCACCAATTACACAGGCCGATGCTCAACTTTTGTCTCGTAGCTCAAGGCGAGCATGCGCATTTAGAGATCAAAGAGAATTTCGTCACAAAATAATAGAATTTATTATGAAGTGAATATCTTAAGATGTTTAAGATTTGCACGCAGGAGACCACGCTTTGAATCCCACAGAGTTTAAATGAAATTTGTGGGAGAGAAGAACGTGTTACGGCAGGTTTCTAAAGAGTAGACCTACTCCCGTTTTACCCTGACATTATTCTATTAATTTTCCACCATTTCCATATCATTATCGTCCCTCTACAAAGGACTATAGCTTGCCGATCATCATTGCAACATAACTTCCTTACTGTAGTATTTCTCAAATCACTGTAAACGAAAACAAATTCAGACAGAAAAATAAGCAATTCTTTAATCCACAGTAATCTCACTAGAGGTTTTGATTTAAACAGAGAAAATCAAAACTCGAGTGAGATTTAATTGACTATTACACGATTAGAAGAAAGTATATAAAGATTAGAAGAAATAAAGTACTCTAGCAGTCTTACTAATAAACCGGGTATAGTTTTTATACGAGACTTATGCAGCGTTGAGACAGAAAACGTTACTAATAAACCATGCATAAGCGATGGATGTATCAACAACCCGTAATTATACAATGGGAATTGCTTTGCAGTACTTATATACACGAAACTCCTTGTTTAAGCGTTGTATATAGAGAAAAAATGGCCGCTCCTCTAACAGCTGTTCGTGTCGACTATCATTTTATGATGATGGTTGCCTAGTAACCAAAGAAGAACACACCACAGAGCACGGAATAAGTAGAATATTGCTGTAGCTTGTACTCTTTGACCAAAATATAGTGTGGTAATCGATTATAGCCAGTTGTACTATCGATTCTTAACACGGCACACTAGAGCGCTCTACCGGATACAATAGAGAATCCCAGATATTCTATTACCTTTCATAACGAAGTAATGACGAAACTATGACGTAGCTGTGTAACAGTTATATTGTTATACACGACGTATGTAGTGATTATTAGTAAGGAATTTACACACGACATATAAACGAGCTATTCATTGTATAAGTATAAGACAGTTAAACGTGTGTTTATAGAGTTTTTATTAGTGAGACTGTAATACAATAAAATATTGACTTACTGAAATTCTATTTCACTAATGTTACAGTAGCTTCACGAAAACGTTTGAACGGAGACGCCATTTTTCAGTAAAATGCTATAAACAAATGACGATCGCAAAACATGTTTTATAGTACCACTACAGTCTAGTATATACAGTCATGAAGCCTGAGTTGTGAGGGTGCTAAAAACAATAGACTGTGTCGGTACTATTTCGCATTGTCTGTAATGAGGCGATAGTAGCGATCCTAATGGTCAGCAACTATGTATGAACGCATATTTACCACGTATTGAGCTTCGTGACTGTATATACTAGACTGTGGTACAGCCCTATTTTCTATCTTCTCAGATAGTACCACAGTTTGCCTACGAAAACATGTTACAAATTATTTAATTATTTAGAATAACCTTCCTACATAAAGGTAAAGTACGGTAAATAAATAAGTCATTCAGTACGTAGGATCGTGATTTTACTTCCTATGGTGATATCTGGTAACAGTTGGCAACACTGACAAGACGGCAATATTTGCTGTTTAGAAACTGTTCTTACGTGACCCTCACTATAGCCTACATTTCTACCTCTATTCATTCAAAAAATATGATCCTCTGAAATCCCACTATGACTTTTGGAACATGTATAAGCTATTTGTACTTGTGTTATTTGAATTTCAATAAAACTCAACTAGTTACAATTTAAATAATAAAATCCTATTTTAACTTTCATAAACCGATAGTTACAATTACATTTTTAAATTCTGGAGATTATTGAGTATAAAAGTGTTTAATTTAACCCTAATTTATCGTCTCTCACTGTACGAACATTTAAATAGATTACTGCACTACTTTTACAGCTTAAGAAGACAATCATTCTTCTGGCTGAGGAGTGTACACACGCATCGTGGGCAGCGGCGATTGGTTTGCAGAGACTCAAGACATTACGCAAAACAAATGAGGGTAATGGCTGCCTGACCTTCCTTACAATGTACTCAATTATTATGACATGTTCTTTTTCGCGCCACAGCATACAAACGTCATATCTCATTCTACATCGAATACAACATTCAGAAAATATTAAACTTCTCTCGTGGATCTTTATAGAAATCTTGACCACGTAGAAGAGTACAGTCAGTCCAATGGTACAACATCTGAATCCTAGATTCAAATCCCGACGTGATCAAATTTAATTTGTGAAGAACATGTTCACATAATTTTGTGAACATCCTTATCATTAAAAAGATATAGAACCATGGATGAGGGGCACGCCTGGCCTGCAATCCCGAGTTGCGTTAGGACGTGGGTTCGATTCCACTTGCAGTCATTACGTGGTTGGGTTTCCCTCCTCCCCGAGATTTTCCCCAAGCGTAAGGCAAATGTCGAATCCTCGGCCTCATCTCGCCAAATACTATCTCACTTTCACCAATCCCATCGACGCTAAATAACCTAATAGTTGATACAGCGTCGTTAAATAACCAAGTTTAAAAAACAACGAACTAATGCATAGACCCTATCACTTCGAAAGAGACTAATCACACGTTAATTTTTATTGCGAACTTTCGATAAGAGGAATAATCATAGGAAGCCGTACAGTTCTGCCGATGATAACGAAGTATAATACAAGAATTAGACCGTACAGTCAACATTCATAGAGCCAAAGGCCTAATGTTTTGAAGGCTGAAAGTGCCAGAAGAGAAAATTTCACTGATAAAATTCTGTTTCTAAAACTTGTTCAAAATTAGTTCTATTAACTAATGCAATATTTTATCGTATTGGACACTTTTAAACAAAACCATTTAGGTTGTAATAATAATAATAATAATAATAATAATAATAATAATAATAATAATAATAATAATAATAATAATAATAATAATAAATATTATTTATTTATTCTAGTAGAGTTACGGTCCTCAGACCTTCTCTTCCACACCACCAAGCCATATAACATAATATATTCAAGAATAAAACTCAATTAATAAATTAATTTAAAAAGTAAAATGAATTTATTATATCTATAACTTTAAAAAATGCTAGAATAGATGCAATCTTACAGCACTTCCACTATTGCTAAAAAATTGTGCGAGTGAAACTTAGACATTACGAAAAGGAGATTGGAAAAAAAATCCAATCAGCAAAGATGAAATTTCTGAGAACTTGCTTACAAATGGCTTTTAAGCAACCCGAAGGTTCATAAGCCCGTCATCGGTCCCTAGCCTGTGCAAAATTAATCCAGTCTCTGTCATCATAACCCATCTCCCTCGAATCCATTTTAATATTATCATTCCATCTACGTCTCGGTCTCCCCAAAGGTCTTTTTCCCTCCGGTCTCCCAACTAAACACTCTATATGCATTTCTGGATTCGCCCATACGTGCTACATGTCCTGCCCATCTCAAACGTCTGCATTTAATGTCCCTAATTATGCCAGGTGAAGAATAAAATGCATGCAGTTCTGCGTTGTGTAACTTTCTCCATTCTCTTGTACCTTCATCACTCTTAGCCCCAAATATTTTGCTAAGAACCTTATTCTCAAACACCCTTAATCTCTGTTCCTCTCTCAAAGTAAGAGTCCAAGTTTCACAACCATAAAGAACAACAGGTAAATTCTAACTTTAAGTTTTTTTGACAGCAAACTAGATGGCAAAAGCTTCTCAACCGAATAATAACAGGCATTTCCCATATTTATTCTGCGTTTAATTTCCTCCCGAGTGTCACTTATATTTGAAGAGTCCACTGCAAGAATGATGGATGTCACTTTCTTGTCGAAAATGAACCAAGACTGTCAATGCATAACTTAACACATATAGAATATGCATAGAGAGTTATATGACATTAACACTAATAGTCACTATCCAGTAATGATCGGAAAATCACAGTTAAGCTTTGAGCGCTAAGCATTTCAAACTTTCAATTGCTTCTCCTGCAAAATGTATTCCAAATGACATCCATCATTCTTGTAGTGGACTCTTCATTTGTTACTGTTGCTCCAAGATATTTGAATTTTTCCACCTCTTCGAAGGATGAATCTCCAATTTTTATATTTTTATTTTTTATATTTTTATTTCTAAGAACTATCAAGAGATATTCTAAACTAGATAAAATTAGAAATCAAGATATTTGTAACGAGCTTGACATATTTTCCCTTCATGAAAAAGTCACCGAGTACTGATACGGGTGGAACCCCCATGTTTTAAGGACGCCAATATCTCGCATTCCACGACAAGCTTATGAATACAAAGCAGGAAGACGACAAAACCTTGGACGACCAAAAAAAAATGGATAGTCCATTTCGACTATAATATAGGTAGGAAAAAGAGATGCTTCTACGCTATGAAGTAAAGTGATAGCCTAATTATTGAGAAATGTTCCACTTATTTCTGACAACAGTAGGAAAATGTTGCAATTTGGCCACCCCTGTTGATATCGAAAGCATATTTTATAAACTAGAGTAATTAAGTGTCCAAATAGTGTATTGTTATGTGATATGAAGTTTGTAAATATTATAACTCACTTGTTTGTAAAGATCCGACCCTTTATAGTCGAGTACATACGAGAGGGCAGAGATCATCTCCGCCCGCGGTCAACAAGTTCAAATTACCATTTCCCATCTTGAGCAGTCAGATTAGACCTATACTTGTGTAATTTTATCAGACACACATGTAGCTTATCAAAGCAACGCGCACTCCACAATAAAGAGTCAGTTATTATAAGAAAATATAAGCATGACATCATGTAGTTCCTAGAAGTGCAATCAGAACGATATTCCAACCATCAGGGCTGCAGCACTAAACAAACAACGATCAAGTCCAATGGTGTATTAGCAGAGCAGAGTTGAAAAACAAAACCCACATCGTGTGTAGTCATGATGAGATCAATACAGCCATTAAGCTGCATTCAGAATTTCTAGTCTCTGTGTACACGCAATAAAGAAGTAGTAATATATAGGGGATCAAAAGTGCAGAAGAATCTCTGTGCATATGCAAAGAGAATCAGACTGTTGAACATTTGATTTTTCACTGTCCAGTATTCGAAAGGAAAAGACACTTTTTAAGATATCATATCTCGGACTGCAACTTAAATTACTGCACACCCCTTTACCATTTTCTTAGGAAAAAAAATGTTGTTACAAACAATTCACAGAGTTTATACACCACATCCACGCAAGACTGTAGCTATTAATTGTATGTAAATTAATGATGATATAAAATCCTAATGCACTATCTAAAACAAGGTGTCTCTCTTTGGGACATAATAATAGTAATAACAACAATAACTATGTCTGTACCGTTGCTTACGAGATTATACAAGCTGGCGCATAGAGCTTGAAAAACGAGTCTGAAGTGGTTCCCTCGTAATGCCAATTCCGCCGCTCGGAGCGCTGTTCTGCCCTATATATTCATAGCAGAACACTTAAAAGACATTGACATTTGGGACATTTAAAGGTCTCACCATTGCTTATTAAATGCTTCGTACAATATTTTATGGACAATAGACGTAATTTGCAAACTTCTACTCCTCAATTATATTACAATAAAAGGCTGTCATTCTTGATATTAAAACATATTACATATAAACTGAGGGACTGTCTGCTCTGTACTTCAGTTCATACACCAAACATTTCCGGAAATAAATTAACTTGACATCTTACATATACGCACTATAGCCTACCCTTTTCACCTAATATTATTAATATTGTTATTAAATAAGATATTGCAACTAATTAAGGTACTGCATTATCTTTAATTTCCTTGAATTCATAATTACGCATTTGCAAGAAGGCCTAACTTTTCCCTCTTTTTTAAAAAAAATACGGACGTCACAATAACTGAGAAGTATAATTATTGCGCGATTTTTTCTTGCAGTGGTGAAAACATTTCTATAGGCCTACTGATTAATCTATTGAGCATAGTAATAGTAAACGCTGTAGTATTTTAGTGCGTGTACGCCTACTTAGCTCTTGTAAAACGAAATTTTCACTTTCACTTTCAACGGAACACTCACTTATATTCAGTTCTTCTATCTTGCAGTAAATTATCCATTTGTGATCATCTTTCCAATATAACCTCCCATTGAAACGACCACTTAAAATCATGAGCTAGAATTTATTATTTTAAAAACATTTCCACGCACATACTGTTATAATTGTTATGAACCACAATACAAAAGACAACACTGTGAAATTGGATTAATTTACCACGATCAACATCAATACCGGTAGTATAAAATCACATATAGGCCTAGGCTATATTATTTCATTACTTTATGGTATTAATTAGAAGAACAAACTTCAAATAACACTGTAATATGCTTGGCATATTTATAATATTCTTACTCAATCAGTAATGCACAATTAATCGAACTATTTTCACGATGCACAATGCTTTGTAATGGTACCATTCATCATTTCATAGGGCAGAGAGGCGAACCTAGCGGCAGAAATTGTCATGACTCACAGAGACCTACTCTCGATCGTGCTATGCGCCAGCTTGTGCAATCCCGTAAGCAACGGTCTGTACTATAGATTTTACTATTGTTCAGTATTTGATGACAGGTATATAGTTAGTAACCATAAGTAATTTTGTTTTTATTTTTTTTTACTATCGCAAACCAACTACATAATAGGTGTTTTATTTGTAACTAAGCCAATTCTGTGCATTATCTCATTACTATTGCTTAAAATTATGTATAAAATCACAAATTAATGTAATAATCTTGCAATTTCTCTACACACCCGATTATATTTTCTAATTTTATTTCATTTTGTTTTAACTGAAAGTAATTATTGCATAACGTATTTAGTATTGTTTACTGTCTCTTAATTAGTGTATTTATATTGTAACTATGACTCAGACCTACTATTAATTCTTTAAAATTCTGTATTATCACTACATTATGTATTTCACATGTAACAAACTACAACCCTAATATACCAAGGGTAAAATAGGGTTTCAATATTTGGATAACAATAATAAATAATATATAGGGGAAAAGTGTAGAGCGCCCTTACTTTTTGGATCGCAACACTTGAAGAATGCGGTGTCATCACACGGGGCGTGTGATGACACCTTCAACTTTCACAGAGTCTTGTATAACTTTAACTCTTAAATTCACAAAGTAACCTATAGGATAAACCAGGTTAACAGGCTATATGCTATAATTTTAATAGAACAATAGAAAAAAATTGGTAGGAAATAGTAATATACGTTACAAGAGCGGTATGTTGACGTTTTCATGTTCGAGGAAAAGATTGAAAAAGCGAAACGTAGTTGAGCTTTTTTTAATTTCCGAGAACATGAAAACAAACTTATCGCTCGTGTATCGTACATTATTTTGTGCGAAGATCGCTTATTACATACCTGAAAGACGAATTTCTAATTAGTTGCAATGAAATCTCCATCTTGGTTTCTGTTTAATGACGGCAACTTCGGAAAACCAAAATATCTTTCTTCAACATTGTTGCTATAAAATGTTTTCTGTGTTTACTATACTCCAGCAGGCCGTGATATACGTCTGTCTTCCCCCCCCCCCCAGTCTATAAATGCGAACTTAAAACAAACGGTAGGGTTATGTAATGATTTATTTTTTCATTTTAATATTTTAACAATATTATTTATATAACATATTGCAGTAATAACATCGGCATCTGGAATCTTGTTGATTTTTTCACGGCTTCCTTAATGTTACTTGTATCAGGAATGCAATAAGTTTCGTGGAGTAGTAGACTTTACTTAATTTTTGCAAATATTTAAAAACAATAATTAACACTGCAATTTAGGTGAAATTGCAGTGGTAAGTTTCCAATTTATAATTATTACTATGTTAAACGTCTTTAAAAATAATATGTTAAAAGCCTAAAGCAGTAAAATGAATGTCGCGCTTAAGCGGTAAGAAGAGGGAAATTGTTATGTGTGTTACGTTGGGAATACTGAATGTGGTATTTCACACTTACCGCGTATTGGTTCTGTGCGGAAAACAAGCAAATACGCACGATCTCGCACAAATTAAATTTCACAATACTATAATATTATACAACATATAAAATATGGACATTGCGTTAGTTGTTTTCTTTACGGTCCGACACGGTTTAATAAACTAGTGTGAGAAATGAAGCTTTGCGAATTTAAGGGTTAAGCACTTTAAGACGTCTCATCATCATGATCATTATTATTATTATTATTATTATTATTATTATTATTATTATTATTATTATTATTATTATTATTAAGCCTTATAACCTATGAAAGCGCTTGGCTGCAGCAAATTTCTAAGCCTAGGTCTTCCCAGTCATCTCTTTTCTCTCAAGGAATGTCTGGGAACAGATATTCCTTCTTTCTTCTATAAAATTTAGGCCTATTATGAATTAAGAAATATCCTTATCTAATTTCCTTTAGTCTATAAATTTAATAATAATAATAATAATAATATTATTATAATATAATAATAATAATAATAATAATTTTTATTTACTTTCTAATATTTAATGTGCTGTACAACAGCCAGGGGTCAATAACAATTCAGCACATGACAATTTCATAACAAGAACATTAATAATGATAGAAATTACAATAAAAGTACATTGGAATAATTATTAAGATAATGAAAATTACAAATAATCGTAATAGAAAATGAAAGTATGGAATCATATAAATGAATATAATATAAATGATATAAAAGATAACGAGAATAATATTGTAATACATAATATCTAAACAGAAGTATAAATTAATAACCAACGTAAAACTCCGAAAATATATACTACACATTAAATGGATCCAAGTTCAATCCATGCAAATTAGCATATTTTATACATCTGCAGACCGGAGACAGAGCTTTAGAATTTCTATTATAAAAAAATTTATGAAATCTTAAACCCTTAGCAGGAATACGAAGACTGATATTGCTTGAGGAGAATTCACAACCAATGTCACTCATAATGACTTTACAAAAAAAAAATAATAATCAAGATCCTGACGTCTGGCAAATAAACTACTGCAATTAAAATATTTGCAATTAATCTCATATTTATAATCATCAGAATTGAGTAAAAATCTTTAAGAACACAAGGAAATAAATTTTCTTTGAATATTCTCCAATTTAGCCGAGTCAGTGGAAGTAATGGAGTTCCATACAACAGATGCATATTCAAGCTTGGATCAAACCAATGTATAGTATAAAATTAACAAACACATAGGAGTGGAGAAAGAATAAGTTATAGATCTAATTAGACCAAGCATTCTTAATGAATGAGTATAAATATATACTGCACATGATCATGGAAATATAATTTAGAATTAAGTAAGACACAACGATCTGTAACACAATATTTCCTAGTAATTATGACATTAATGAAAGAATAATTTAATTAATTAAATTTAAATAATAATAATAATAATAATAATAATAATAATAATAATAATAATAATAATAATAATAATAATAGTGGTATCTGTTGGTATACAAATTTTAATAATAGATGAACCGTAAGCAATGTCATGAATTTCAGGGGATTATTTTTTGAGATAATCCATCCTTGTCATCAGAGGCTTCTGTTGAGACTTGAAAGCAATGTAAAAATGACGCTCAATGGGTTGCTAGCCCAAAGAGGTGCAATTGGATATGGAAATTAATATTGAAAAATCGAAAATCATGTCATTTTGTGGGAAATTCCCTGTACCAAGCAAAATCTGTTTGAATAATAAAATAACAGAAAGAGTAAAAATACCTTCACTTATCTTGGCTATACACTATCACCTTATGATGAAGTAGATATTGCTGAAAAAATATGTAAATATAATAAAACAATGGGGATCATTAATAAAATCATGAAACCCTCACTAGTACAAAGACACACAAGAATAGGCTTGTATAAAACCTTAGCACAGCCAGTATTAAGCTATGGTAGCGAAGCGTGGACTGTGAAGAATAAAGATGTCAGTAGAATAACAACAAGTGAGATGAGGTTCATGAGAGCAACAGCTGGATATACTCGCTGGGATCATAAAAAAAATGAGGACCTAATGCAAGAACTTCAAATAGAACCCATTATGCAGTTCATCAGCAAATATCAACTTCAGTGGAAGGGTCATCTCGAAAGAATGAATCGATGCAGAATTCCAAAAGCACTGCTTCATTACCATCCATATGGCAAAAGATCTCTAGGCCGTCCAAAGAAGAGATGGACTGAAAATTCTAGTTTGAGACAGTAACAGGCCACTTGGCCTAATACTTGTTAGGAAGATGATGATGATGATTCTTTGAGATATTTCAGACAAAAAGGTTAATACAATTTCATTCGGTTTTGCTTCCTTATGAAGACAAAAATTGTTTTATATGAAACATTTCATAGCGTATTTTGGGAAAGCCATTCATTGAATTCCCAATATGCTCAGTCAATTTAAGAGAGCAGTCCATTATGATAATAAATGATTGAAAGAATTTTAGTTTTGTCCTTTAAATGTGCAGAAATTTGATCCGAAGAAATGTAACTTTTAATTCGGCAAAGGAATTTTCAATGTTAGCCACGCATAAGCGATATCTGACTTCATATGGTGAACGACTTTGATTTCCGACTGGGACCGAAAGAATATGTTTTTTTCTGCTTCACCGAAATTAAATTGTATTACATTCATAAAGCCCTCTACGATGTTTAGTAAGAAGTCTCCATTATTATCATAAGAATTTGACCCCTCACCTTTTTATTTCGGTTCACTCTTTTATTTTGTAGTGTGTACAGAAGGAATTCGTCTGTTTTATTTCTAAAAAGAAAACAAAAACAAACAAATAAACAAAACAAAACACCAAAGCATTCGTTTGTTTTCTTAATCAGCGCCCACTCGATGCATTCGTTTCTCCCCTCTTAAATGAGCATCAAATTGGCCGTGGTTGTCAAATAACGTTTATGCCAAATGCATTTATTTCTTAAATCAGCGATTAGTAAATCGAGACAAAATGATTGGAGATTTCCTTTCTTGCAACGCAATGAATAATCAAATAAATCAGACATCAACTGATTGGCGATCAGGGACTGATTTGATTCGCATTTCTGCAACCAGATCTTAGTAAGAAGCCTCTATTATTATCAGAAAAATTTGGCTCCTCTTTTTAGTTCCATTCATTTCTTTTAATCTGCAATCTATACAGAAGGAACCCATCTGTTTTATTTCTACAAAAAAAAAAAAAAAAACGCCAACAAAGCATTCATTTGTTTTCTTGATCAACGCCCACTCGATGCTTTCGTTTCTCCCCTCTAAAAGAGTATCAAATTGGCCGTGGTTGTCAAATAGCGTTGATGCCAAACGCATTTCTTCCTTAAATCAACAATAGTAAATCGAGACATGTTGACTGGAGATTCACTTCGTGCAACGCAACGAACAATCAATTAATAAATGAGAAATCAACTGATCACGGGATGATCTGATTTGCATTTCTGCAACCGGGCCTTAATCTTGCAGCCTTCTGGGACAAAGTACGGTCTCTAGTTATCTCGACAAAAAATAAAAATTAATGTCTTTATTCATCAACACAATATTAGGCGAAAACTCTCAACAGTAACGAAGATTTTTAAGCTGGTATAACAAGCATAACCCAACACAACTACACGCTACTTGATGTGGTTTCGAGAAGCGTGACTATGTTTTTGTTCAGTAACAGAAAAAATGAGCTTCAGAAAGCTACGATTATTACAGTCTTTTTTTTTATCAAAGAATATGTAAAGAAAAGACTTGTAAAGCTATACAGTCTAGTGTTTTTTGTTTTATCAAGGAATATATAAAGGAAAGGCTCATAAAGCTATACAGTCTAGTGTCTTTTGTTTTATCAAAGAATGCGTAAAGAAAAGACTCTTAAAACTATACAGTCTACACCTTTTCCAGTTGTATTTCAGGTAATATCAATTGTATTTCAGAAATTATCAAATATATTTCAGATTAGTTAACTTAATTTCAGATAGTATCATTTGTATTTCAGATTTGTCAATTGTGTTTCAGGAACCTGAAATACATTTGATACCATCTGAAATATAATTGACAAATCTGAAATGCATTTGATACTATCTGAAATTCAAATTGACTAATTTGAAATACAATTGATACTATCTGAAATTGAATTGACAAGTCTGAAATACAATTGATAATATCCGAAATTAAATTGATTAGTCTGAAACACATTTGATAGTTTCTGAAATACAATTGATATTTTCTCAAATACAACTGAAAAAGGTTTAGTGTTTGTTTCATCAAAGAATATGTAAAGAAAAGACTCGTAAAGCTATACAGTCTAGTGTTTTTTGTTTCAACAAAGAATACGTAAAGAAAAGACTCGTAAAGCTATAGGCTACAGTCTAGTGTTTTTTGTTTCATCAAAGAATACGTAAAGAAAAGACTCGTAAAAGCTATACAGTCTAGTGTTTTTTTTTTGTTTTATCAAAGAATATGTAAAGAAAAGACTCTTAAACCTGTACAGTCTAGTGTTTCTTCTTTTATCAAAGATTATGTAAAGAAAAAATGCACATAGAGTGTTAGTTGGGAGACCGGAGGGAAAAAGACCTTTAGGTAGGCGGACAAGTAGGTGGGAAGATAATATTAAAATGGATTGGAGGGAGGTGGGATATGATGATAGAGAATGGATTAATCTTGCTCAGGATAGGGACCAATGACGGGCTTATGTGAGGGCGGCAATGAACATCCGGGTTCTTTAAAAGCCAGTAAGTAAGTAAGTAAGTAAGTAAGTAAGTATATGTAAAGAAAAGAGTCGTAAAGCTATACAGGCTAGTGTTTTTTGTTTTATCAAAGAATACGTAAAGAAAAGATTCGTAAAACTATACAGTCTACACCTTTTCCAGTTGTATTTCAGAAAATATCAATTGTATATCAGAAATTATCAAATATATTTCAGATTAGTTAACTTAATTTCAGATAGTATCATTTGTATTTCAGATTAGTCAATTCAATTCCAGAAAGCACCAATTGTATTTCAGATTTGTTAATTGTGTTTCAGGAACTATCATTTGTATTTCAGAAGAAATTCTGAAATACAAATTGACAAATCTGAAATACATTTGATACCATCTGAAATATAATTGACAAATCTGAAATGCATTTGATACTATCTGAAATTCAAATTGACTAATTTGAAATACAATTGATACTATCTGAAATTGAATTGACAAGTCTGAAATACAATTGATAATATCCGAAATTAAATTGATTAGTCTGAAATACATTTGATAGTTTCTGAAATACAATTGATATTTTCTGAAATACAACTGGAAAAGGTGTAGTGTTTTTTGTTTCATCAAAGAATATTTAAAGAAAAGATTCGTAAAACTCTACAGTCTACACCTTTTCCAGTTGCATTTTAGAAAATATCAATTGTATATCAGAAATTATCAAATATATTTCAGATTAGTCAACTTAATTTCAGATAGTATCATTTCTATTTCAGATTAGTCAATTCAATTTCAGAAAACATCAATTGTATTTCAGATTTGTCAATTGTGATTCAGGAACTATCATCGACAAATCTGAAATTGCTACATTTGATACCATCTGAAATACAATTGACAAATCTGGAATGCATTTGATACTATCTGAAATACAAATTGACTAATTTGAAATACAAATGATACTACCAGAAATTAAATTGAGAAGTCTGAAATACAATTGATAATATCCGAAATTAAATTGATTAGTCTGAAATAACATTTGATAATTACTGAAATACAATTGATATTTTCTGAAATACAACTGGAAAAGGTGTAGTGTTTTTTGTTTCATCAAAGAATATGTAAAGAAAAGACTCGTAAAGCTGTACAGTCTAGTCTTTTTTTATCAAAGAATATGTAAAGAAAAAACTCGTAAAGCTATACAGTCTAGTGTTATTTGTTTTATCAAAGAATATGTGAAGAAAAGACTCGTAAAGCTGTACAGTCTAGTGTTTTTTGTTTTATCAAAGAATATGTAAAGAAAAAACTCGTAAAGCTATACAGTCTAGTGTTTTTTGTTTTATCAAAGAATATGTAAAGAAAAGACTCGTAAAGCTGTACAGTCTAGTCTTTTTTTTATCAAAGAATATGTAAAGAAAAAACTCGTAAAGCTATAGAGTCTAGTGTTTTTTGTTTTATCAAAGAATATGTAAAGAAAAGACTCGTAAAGCTGCACAGTCTAGTCTTTTTTTTATCAAAGAATATGTAAAGAAAAAACTCGTAAAGCTATACAGTCTAGTGTTTTTTGTTTTATCAAAGTATATGTAAGGAAAAGACTCGTAAAGCTGCACAGTCTAGTCTTTTTTTTTATCAAAGAATATGTAAAGAAAAAACTCGTAAAGCTATACAGTCTAGTGTTTTTTGTTTTATCAAAGAATATGTAAAGAAAAGACTCGTAAAGCTGTACAGTCTAGTCTTTTTTTTATCAAAGAATATGTAAAGAAAAAACTCGTAAAGCTATAGAGTCTAGTGTTTTTTGTTTTATCAAAGAATATGTAAAGAAAAGACTCGTAAAGCTGCACAGTCTAGTCTTTTTTTTATCAAAGAATATGTAAAGAAAAAACTCGTAAAGCTATACAGCCTAGTGTTTTTTGTTTTATCAAAGAATATGTAAAGAAAAGACTCGTAAAGCTATACAGTCTAGTGTTTTTTTTATCAAAGAATATGTCAAGAAAAAACTCGTAAAGCTATACAGTCTAGTGTTTTTTTTATCAAAGAATATGTAAAGAAAAGACTCGTAAAGCTGTACAGTCTAGTGTTTTGTTTTATCAAAGAATATGTAAAGAAAAAACTCGTAAAGCTATACAGTCTAGTGTTTTTTTTTTTTATCAAAGAATATGTAAAGAAAAAACTCGTAAAGCTATACAGTCTAGTGTTTTTTGTTTTATCAAAGAATATGTAAAGAAAAGACTCGTAAAGCTGTACAGTCTAGTGTTTTGTTTTATCAAAGAATATGTAAAGAAAAAACTCGTAAAGCTATACAGTCTAGTGTTTTTTGTTTTATCAAAGAATATGTCAAGAAAAAACTCGTAAAGCTATACAGTCTAGTGTTTTTTTATCAAAGAATATGTAAAGAAAAGACTCGTAAAGCTGTACAGTCTAGTGTTTTGTTTTATCAAAGAATATGTAAAGAAAAAACTCGTAAAGCTATACAGTCTAGTGTTTTTTGTTTTATCAAAGAATATGTAAAGAAAAAACTCGTAAAGCTATACAGTCTAGTGTTTTTTGTTTTATCAAAGAATATGTAAAGAAAAAACTCGTAAAGCTATACAGTCTAGTGTTTTTTGTTTTATCAAAGAATATGTAAAGAAAAGACTCGTAAAGCTATACAGTCTAGTGTTTTTTTTTATCAAAGAATATGTAAAGAAAAGACTCGTAAAGCTATACAGTCTAGTGTTTTTTGTTTTATCAAAGAATATGTAAAGAAAAGACTCGTAAAGCTATACAGTCTAGTGTTTTTTGTTTTATCAAAGAATATGTAAAGAAAAAACTCGTAAAGCTATACAGTCTAGTGTTTTTTGTTTTATCAAAGAATATGTCAAGAAAAAACTCGTAAAGCTATACAGTCTAGTGTTTTTTTTATCAAAGAATATGTAAAGAAAAAACTCGTAAAGCTATACAGTCTAGTGTTTTTTTTATCAAAGAATATGTAAAGAAAAGACTCGTAAAGCTATACAGTCTAGTGTTTTTTTTATCAAAGAATATGTCAAGAAAAAACTCGTAAAGCTATACAGTCTAGTGTTTTTTTTATCAAAGAATATGTAAAGAAAAGACTCGTAAAGCTGTACAGTCTAGTGTTTTGTTTTATCAAAGAATATGTAAAGAAAAAACTCGTAAAGCTATACAGTCTAGTGTTTTTTTTTTATCAAAGAATATGTAAAGAAAAAACTCGTAAAGCTATACAGTCTAGTGTTTTTTTATCAAAGAATATGTAAAGAAAAGACTCGTAAAGCTGTACAGTCTAGTGTTTTGTTTTATCAAAGAATATGTAAAGAAAAGACTCGTAAAGCTATACAGTCTAGTGTTTTTTTATCAAAGAATATGTAAAGAAAAAACTCGTAAAGCTATACAGTCTAGTCTTTTTTTTATCAAAGAATATGTAAAGAAAAAACTCGTAAAGCTATACAGTCTAGTGTTTTTTTTATCAAAGAATATGTAAAGAAAAGACTCGTAAAGCTGTACAGTCTAGTGTTTTGTTTTATCAAAGAATATGTAAAGAAAAAACTCGTAAAGCTATACAGTCTAGTGTTTTTTTATCAAAGAATATGTAAAGAAAAAACTCGTAAAGCTATACAGTCTAGTGTTTTTTGTTTTATCAAAGAATATGTCAAGAAAAAACTCGTAAAGCTATACAGTCTAGTGTTTTTTTATCAAAGAATATGTAAAGAAAAGACTCGTAAAGCTGTACAGTCTAGTGTTTTGTTTTATCAAAGAATATGTAAAGAAAAAACTCGTAAAGCTATACAGTCGTGTTTTTTTATCAAAGAATATGTAAAGAAAAAACTCGTAAAGCTATACAGTCTAGTGTTTTTTGTTTTATCAAAGAATATGTTAAGAAAAGACTCGTAAAGTTATATAGTGTCTGTCTAGCATTACAGACCTTCAATAGCATGTTAGCTTACATACAAAGTAATACCCAATGCGTGCGTAACGCGTTTAGTCAGGCTATTATACAGCAATAATGCTGAGGGCAGGCTAATTGCTACGAGTCTAATTATAATACCCCCTCCTACGCCCTCCAACCCCTTGCCCTCACGTACTATTGAAGGGGTCCGATATATTCAACCTCGTAAATACAATATTACCCTACCTGCACCAGCAGTATACATGAATGCGAATTTTGACATTTATACGTATTTACAAACCATGTTGGTTCTTTGTTGATATAACAATATGCCTCCATAACAGCGTTCTCACGTGTCGTTTTAAAGCCATTTCTTTAAGTAAACAATGAGATAATTACGTTTATGTGCTTGATAACATACCGCGTGTATTTGTTCGGTATCTAATAACTTCATACAGACAGGGAATCTCTACTTTTCATGCAAATTCATGCGTTGGAAAGGAAATGTCTGGAATGAAAATTACACGGTCCGTTTCGAAGTTAAGCAGCTACTTCCTCCCTAGTTTTCTTTTTTCTTCTTCTTCTTCTTCTTCTTCTTCTTCTTCTTCTTCTTATTCATGACCTGAATTAAATCTTAAAGTATTCATCGACACTAGAAATGTCGAATTTCTTCAAAATTTGATTAATGATGTTTTTGCTTCATTTGGAAGTTCATTTCTTCTTACTTACTTACTTACTTACTGGCTTTTAAGGAACCCGGAGGTTCATTGCCGCCCTCACATAAGCCCGCCATTGGTCCCTATCCTGAGCAAGATGAATCCATTCTCTATCATCATATCCCACCTCCCTCAAATCCATTTTAATATTATCTTCCCATCTACGTCTCGGCCTCCCTAAAGGTCTTTTTCCCTCCGGCCTCCCAACTAACATTCTATATGCATTTCTGGATTCACCCATACGTGCTACATGCCCTGCCCATCTCAAATGTCTGGATTTAATGTTGCTAATTACGTCAGGTGAAGATTACAATGCGTGCAGTTCTGCGTTGTGTAACTTTCTCCATTCTCCTGTAACTTCATCCCTCTTAGACCCAAATATTTTCCTAAGCACCTTATTCTCAAACACCCTTCATTTCTTCTAGTCTTCAAAAATATATAAGTTGTACCTATTATCTCAATTAACTTCATTATTATTTGGGCATTTTCATGACGGGAATATTGTATGAAATGGAAATATAAAAATTGGAAATTTATCTTTTGAAGAGGTGGAGAAGTTCAAATATCTTGGAGCAACAGTAACAAATATAATGATACTCGGGAGGAAATTAAACACAGAATAAATATGGGAAATGCCTGTTATTATTCGGTTGAGAAACTTTTATCATCCAGTCTGCTGTCAAAAAATCTGAAAGTTAGAATTTATAAAACAGTTATATTACCGGTTGTTCTTTGTGGTTGTGAAACTTGGACTCTCACTTTGAGAGAGGAACATAGGTTAATCGTGTTGGAGAATAAGGTGCTTAGGAAAATATTTGGGGCTAAGAGGGATGAAGTTACAGGAGAATGGAGAAAGTTATACAACACATAACTGCACGCATTGTATTCTTCACCTGACATAATTAAGAACATTAAATCCAGACGTTTGAGATGGGCAGGATATGTAGCACGCATGGGCGAATCCAGAAATGCATATAGAGTGATAGTTGGGAGGTCGGAGGGAAAAAGACCTTTAGGGAGGCCGAGACGTAGATGGGAAGATAATATTAAAATGGATTTGAGGGAGGTGGGATATGATAGAGAATGGATTAAACTTGCTCAGGATAGGGACCAATGGCGGGCTTATGTGAGGGCGGCAATGAACCTCCGGGTTCCTTAAAAGCCAGTAAGTAAGTAAGTAAGTAAGTAAGTAAAGGTAAAGGTAAAGGTAAAAGGTATCCCCGTAACATGCCATGAAGGCACTTGGGGGGCATGGAGGTAGAGCCCCATGCTTATCTAAATATTATATACGCCTTTCAAACCTCTAACTACTATGTACTAAAATCTCAATTTCACTTTTTCTCCATAAATTATCATATTGGTATTTATAAAATAATAATAATAATAATAATAATAATAATAATAATAATAATAATTACCTTAACGTCTATAAAGACCTACTAAAGTTATATAAAAAAAGACGAAACATCAACTGAAATAAACAAAACAATAAGAATAACAAATTACTATCGTATGAGCGAAATACGTAATATTCACTAAAATATAATGAATATAATGTTTTCAAATTCAAATAATGATGTAATTTGACTAGGAATTTGAGTGGAAAATATGTAGAAGATGCAGATTAAATATGCTATTTGTTATGATATTAATTCAAAGCAACAATAGGGTTTACAATACGTGCTTTAGTTTATTTACCAAAGTCCCCATAAATGTAATGGAATATAAATTTTACAAGATATCCAATGAATGAGCGTAATTGTTGTGAAAATATTTTCGAAAATTTACGGCGGATCTTTATCGACAGTTAGCATACAAATCAAATAAGAAGTAATATGTAACAGTAATAAACTGGAAATCGTGGCAATGATACGGAAAAGCTGGAAGCCAGCACAAGTGTGTACCTACATGTCAGTCTCAAGATTTTCTCTTGACGGACTCGATTAGATTAGACGCTTATCTCGGAAACACGACGGGCCTTGCATGATTGTGATCACGATGTCGTGCGTTGCGTAACATTCAGAGTTCGAAACTCTCTTCGTGGTTTCCATTAATCATTCTATGTACTTGTTTCACTGCCTAGAACAGTCATGTCAATTGATGCCCACAGGAGCAAGCGCGCGCTTTAGAGCCCAGGAGAGCCTGAGCGCTTTACAGCGGAAAGGAAAGAGACAGACGAAAGAGGTGGTATATGCCGCTTGGTCGAGCTATATTCAGGGATGGCCAGCACTGATTCAGTAGAAAAAGGGAAGAGAACTTATTAAAACTGTATCCATGTTAATTTTTAGATTTGCCTGAGAAGTATAAGTGCATTATAAGAATGTAAGTTTTAATTTTAATGCTCATTTTTCACAAGTTTGATTTTTTTTATTCAAAAGAAATATTTTCTCAACTTTTCGTATAGAAAAGTGAAATTTTGAAAATATTCGCATGGAAATTGTTTGTAAGGAAATGAATTAACAAAGCAACTACTGTTACATCATAAGGAAAAGATACGTGCCCATGTGTTGTAAAAATGTCAGCTCTATACCTTCAGCAGATATCGAGAAAATAATTTAAAATTCTGATGATAGGAATTTGCTCACAAAATATAACCTTAAAAGCATAATGCGATAAGAGTTTTGTTATGTAATATTAGTTACACTTAAAACAGATACAGTACCTAGGTAACTTATCATGTCATACTCAATCTCTCTCTTTGGACTATCAGTTTCTTTATGAATGATGTGTTTCATCTACTTAATACTGTATAATATTATACTACTATGGAATTTAAGTGAATATTCCTTCTTAACTCTCTATTATGTTATTAAGATTTAAAACACAAGTACAATATTAAGAAATCAGTGTTAGTGCGTTTGTTTTACAGACAATATAGATAATTGTAAACAGAAAGAAGCCATATAAAAATAACGACATAAAATTTCACGTTCCGTTTGAAGTTTGTGCACCACTGTTTTCTTAGTCCAACAGTTTGCTTATTCATATACACAACCCTTCCTCTTTCCATACATAGCGGTTGCTGACCGCGCACGACGTCAAGGTCAGAAAAATGCGCTTGCTTTGACATCACTGGCCTAGAATAAGAGAATTTTCTTCATATCAGGCCAAAATTTGCTGAAACATTAATTTAGGATTAGAAAGCCTTTATTTCAAATCTTTAGTTACACGGGATCGAATACCGTGCATGGTCTTTGTATCTGAGTGCGTCGTCTTTTCTCGTATTCCAAGAAATCCAAGAAACGAAAGTATAAGGAAGTAATTTATCATCACATTTGCATGTTTTTAACCTAAAAGTCCGTTACGATTTCTATCCAACGTTTGAAGGGTCGATCTTAGTTAGGCCTGCACAAGGTTTGCGCTCTCCGTGTCTGCTCACAGCTCGAGAGCAGATATTGGCTGCGCTCTGTATAAGGGTGGACTGGAAGAAGGGGTGATCTCGTACAAAATGTACACAAAAGTACTAGTACGAGTGTTCATGAAATGATTTCCCGTTCTGTGTTTACAAAACTATCTTGGACTATTATTAATTAATTAATAAATATTTATTTCACAGAAATAATAGAAACTCTATAGCTACTTAAATATACAATATCATTTCGTTATATTTTTATTTATCAGTAGCCTACATCAAAACGAGGTTTTATACTGTTGGCAGCTGAAAGGAACAGTAGCCTACTGATCGTAATGAAACATCAGTTACAGATGTTCGATGTCTGCCGTTATTAAAGTTGATTATAGAAAACAGTTGCTCACAAATATAAATGTTAAGCCAAACATAGCAATCATTTTCACAGCCAGCCTGTGTAGTCGTGGATATTATTGTTAATGTTTAGTCTTGTAAAACTCAACCAGGCTAGTAGTATTATTCAAACGATCTTTAGCCCTTGGGCCACATTGAAGATCAAGAAGTTCGAGCTGTAAATCGTATGGCACTGTTTCAACTATTGCTGAAGGAATTTAAACTTCTTTCCAATTAAGACAAAATCTTGAAACCTAGAATTAAATTCATTTTGAATTTCAATTAATATTTGCACATAATCGTTTAATATGGCTTCGTTACGAACAGTTTCTATCGTTGGAAAGTGAGCCATATTACCTTCCCGAAACTGACTTACGAAAAGTGTAAGTTTATGACTGAAATCCCGTAATTTATTCAACATATCAACAATGAGCTGGCCTTTTCCCTGAAGAGAGATATTTAAATTGTTGAAGATTAATAAATTCTATCATGTAATAATGCAACTTTCAACTCCTGAACCTTTTTACTGCGATCTTCACCAACAAAACCATCGTATCTCTATGTGTGGACTAGTCATGACGCATTATATCAGGGATGTCAAGACCAGAGCACGTGAAAGACTCTACTTGCTCCCAAGCGCTCACGGGTCCCAATGAATCTACTCTGCAGGCAGCAGCAGTGAAAAAGAAGGGGTGATAAAAATGAACTCTATTGGCCTACCACTGCAAAATAAATTAAACTGCTCTTCAGTAATAATATGTTACGCTCATACAAGAAAACGAGAAAAAAAGTATGTTTTAGTGACTGAAGGCGTTGAAATTATAAAAACTATGCTGTGAGATCTGTGACATCCACAATGAAAAAAAAACATCTGAATGCTTTTAAAAATATCTGTCGACACAAATTAATTGATTCTTTCCTTGCGATCTCAAATTAAAAACGTTCAGATGCTCTAATATATCCTTGAGAAAGTTAAGTTCCTCGATCCATGTAGAGTCAACTAGTTCTGGACTGTCTCTATTTTGCTATTACGAATTCTGATAAATATTCACGTAATTCAAAATATCTGGACAGAACAATATCGTAATGGTAAGAAACATCGTCAAACTGAGAATTTATGTACGAAAATCTGTACAATTTATAGACACACCTCGTAACTGACATGTCTACGCCATTAGCAGCACACACTTTTGTTTGTACTTTATTCTGTAAACATAAATACAATGCTGCTTGTCTTTGTAACTAAATAATTACCACAAACCAACAAATAGCATCACCTCATCTTTCACTTACAGAAGAAGTCGAGAGTCCAGTCAGCCTGAAACTTACTAAACGACTTCATCAATGTGTAATGTACAACCCTTGTGTTCTCTAGTGACTTGTACCTGCGTACCTTACGTGCTCTGATCAGCGCATACGGGCAATAAGCACGTTTGCGCTCTCGTTGACATCACTACATTATATATGTATGTATTTATTTACACTGCAAGTGGGCAAGCACCCGGTGGCAGTGGTATATACAATATTAACAATACACAATAAAATGATAACCAATACACAATAAAATTTACAATACACAATACAATTTTACAACACATATACAATTTTACACACAATACAATAAGAATACACAATACAATTTAACACAATAATAATAAAACATAAAATAAAATACCTAATTTTACATTACAACCTACATAATTATCTATAGGTCCTACATAAGTTTCAATAGTCTTTCACTTTACTCTCATCTCATTCCCTGTAGTGGCACTATGACGCATTTCACTGACACTTTAGCACACATTTCACTGACACTTTAGCACACATTTCACTGACACTCTGTAACTCATTTCACTGACACTATAAATTATCACTGATGGGAACTGTTCACTGCACTGTAAAACCATAACTTCACTGACTCACCTCGCTTCACTGATACAACAGTTCAAATAAGTCAAATAATTACATCCTTATGCATACTTATAAACAGAACTACATTTAAACTAAACATTTCTAGTCTAAGGCCCTCTTACACGCTATTTTTTAAAATAATTTACAATTCAAACCAAGGAAGTAAACTCCTCAGCCTAGATAAATACATGTCACCTTAAAAAATTAAATGTTGAATGTCACCTTAATTTTAATTTTCACTTTATATACAACTTTTTAAATTATTCTTGAATCTCCTTAAGGAAGGACAGCCCTCAAAGACCGCTGCAGGTAGGTCATTCCAATCATTTATAGTTCTATTTAAAAATGAGAATTTACCTACATCCGTTTTCTGTTTCCTACATTTGATTTTAAAATCATGATCGTTCCTACCATAGTACGTGGCTTTTCTAACCGAGCCGTTATGTCTACCCATGCTTTCTGACCTAGATGTGCTCTATACAATGATGTTATTCTAGTTTTCCTACGTCTGTTTTCCAAAGTTTCCCATTTAAGTTATATTATGTTTTCCTCTTTCTTTCAAAATTTTGTGGTAGATAAGGCAGTATTGACTCCAGCTGCTGTGAAAAAAAAATAAGCATTTCCCCATGCAATATTGAGAGAATTTGCTTGATGATCACTTTTCCGTCTTTTAGATTCCTCCATTATGTAGCCGTAGATAGGCAAAGTGAAATAGCTACTGATACTGATACTGATACACCAGATAGTTGCGTGGACTATCCTCTACCTATAGCAGGCCTACGTCATTCCGACGTACCTTTCCGGCGAGCTGTTAGATGGCTCTCCCGCTCCGAAGGAGCGGCCACGCTCAATGAGGACCGTTTATGCAGGTCTAATCTAAGGGGTTGCAAAGGATAGTGAAGTTCATTTCATCTACTACTACTACTACTACTACTACTACTACTACTACTACGATGGCATCACAGCCCAAAGTCGAGCCTTAGCCTCCTCAATTTTCTTCCTCCAACTGTCCCTATCCTGTGCTAATCTCCTCCAGGCAGTAGTTCCGAGATAGTCCTGAGAATCGATCGTTACCGGATCTATCCATCTATTTTTGGGTCTTCCAATTGGTCTTTTACCATATATTTTCCCTTCTAAGATCTTAAAGCTGACTGTACGGCTTCTGTTTTCTATAACGTCCTAACATTCCATGTACCAAACTCAAAGCCCATGTTCCGTCGCTTAATTCGCTGCCGATGTTTCAACCAATTCCGAGGCTTCAATTGAGGCTTCTCAAAAAGTAGTTTTTTTTACAGTTGGGGGGGTGTCAGCCCCACGAACCAACCCTCAACCTGGAGGACCAGGTCTCTGTTTTTATGTCCCCCTAACACAGGGTGAACCAGCTATACCCCCAGGCTCTGGGTGCTCATTTGATCGCCTTTTACGAACTGTATGAGCTCACAGTGCAACTATTCTCTTTCCCGGTCACCACACGGGAATTATTTCATCTACAATAGTTATTTAACAGGAAAGTTTAGAAATGAAAACCCGGTATATTTCACGATGTACACTGGAAACAACAAAATTATGAAGTCCTTAGGCCTACTTATTACGACCAAGGAAATAAAAACTGATTAGAACATCGAAGTGGCATCTTAATTATCCAGAGGCGCTCAACATTAAAATATTCCGCGTGTCCGCGTGTTTAATTGTAATTACAACTCCGGCCAGAATTACGAGACACGAGTTCTTTTCTTTGTACTAAACAAGTCGCCTTAATGACGAAAACGTAATGGAGGAACCGTTTTTATACAACGCGAGCCTATCATTAAGCATATCAGAACCCTGGGGGGGGGGGGAGGCGTCATTAAGGGCAGGGTGACCAGAGCGCGGGCGGAAACTCAAAATTCGTGACTCTGTGAGAACTCAAGTGAGGGAGACGTCCTTCCTCAAATTTCTCGCAGACCACGGCTCGTTAACTATTCAATGGCTACCAACCTTATCTGTTTTTCTCTTTAGGTTCCTTCTCTCCTGCTTATAAGCGGAAACATTATACCTCATTAACACAATACCTCTGGCTTTAAGTCCAGCCCGCTCTAAGGCTCTTTGTGGATCAAAATTTATTTTTTCTTGCAATTTACGAAGTCTTACATAATACATATTGCGTTTTCGTAGTCTACTTACTGCTTATTCAGGTGACGGATAAAAACAAAACATACAGAACAACCGGTAATATAACTGTTTTATAAATTCTACCAGATTTTTTGAACGGAGACTAGATGATAAAAACTTCTCAACTGAATAATAACAGGCATTTCAGATATTTATTCTGTGTTTAATTTCCTCCCGAGTATCATTTATATTTGTTACTGTTGCTCCCAGGTATTTGAATTTTTCCACCTCTTCAAAGGAGAAATATCCATTTCGTACAATATTCTGGACACGAGACATAATCATATACTTCGTCTTTTCAGGATTTACTTTCAAAACTATCTCTTTACTTGCTTCAAGTAAAATTTCTGTGTTTTTGGTGTTGCTACCTATTAAATTTAGAATTATTAGCTCATGAACATATCTAAAATTCTCAGTTTTCATATTGTAAAATTAAAAAGAACATATTGTACCAAATTGAAGAGTCCACTGAAAGAATGATGGATGTCATTTGAATACATTTTGCAGGAGAAGCAATTGAAAATTTGAAATGCTTAGCGCTCAAAGGTTAACTGTGATTTTCCGATCATTACTGGACAATGACTATCAGTGCCATATAACTCTGTATGTACATTCTATATGTCTTAAGCTATGCATTGACAGTCTTGGTTCATTTTCGACAAAAAAGTGACATCCATCATTCTTGCAGTGGACTCTTCAATTATGCCAAACTGTACGAAAAAAAAATCAATTGTACATATAGCATACAGACCATTTAAAATTGTACCAAACGTGGCAACACTGTAAGTTGTATTACGCACTATTTTTCAAATCTTAAACTCAGGGGAACAATTGTCTTCTGCCCTCTAAAAGACGCTTCTGTTTACACAACACAAACCAGAAACATAGCAATAAATATATGGAATACAAATACACGATTGTCAGTCCAAAGTAAATAGATATAGACTTTTCGTCATATTATGTAGCTTTTGTAAATTCTATAAGGCCACTGAAATGCCACGTGATTCTAAGAGACCAAATCTCAACACGATAAAAAAAAAATGCCTTCAGAAAATCCTCACAAACGATGCTAACCCCATTCTGTTACAAAAGGGGGGAAAAAATCTCAGTTGAGGTAATGCAGCAAGGCCAACACACTAAATCCCATCACCAACTCTCGGAGTTCCATACACTGGCGATCAAGATAAGCAACACCCCCCTCCAGCCAGTTGAAGAAGGTATAAGGAGCAGATAAAAGTCGAGAGATGACAGGGATCCAGAAGTGGACTTGACAGCCCTTGCGTCCCTGCCTGGTCCTCACTGCAGCATGTGGAGAATATTTGCTTGTCCGACCCTCCTCGCCATTATATAGATATTGAATGACGAGTCAAGAGAGATCGTAGCAACGCCATTTTCCAGGTGAGCAAATCTCTCGCCACGGATCGCATCTGAATCTGCCACCATGAATATGGCCACAACGGAGTGAGTGGGTCGATCCCATTCAAGGCGCATCACTGTTTTCAATATCTCTAATTTCCCATACAGTTTCTCTATATTAAATAAGGGCCATCGCTGTGAACTACAAAGCGGTATCGTTTCTAGCAATAATTCCAACAGAGTCAGGTTCGATTCCCAATAACAATAAGTAAATGTCATTAGCAGGTAACGGAAGTTCATGCCCTAAAAACGTGAAGAATATGTATGAATTTATGCCGTAAAAATAGATAAATATACTACAAAATATGCATTATCAGTCTGAGATATTTTAACGGAATAATATGGTATAGGTAACTTACGTTTATTCTATGGATTTTGAAGTGCTTGCCTCATTGCTAGCTAGTGAGTACAAATTAAAATTATAAAACAAAAATGTTTCTAGGCACTACTGCAAGAGTCAGCCTCGTGTATGGTGTGGCCTTAGACAATAATATAACGTAAAATTTACAAAGAAAGTTTACTAAATACAGTAAGTAACTTAATTCAAACCAATAAATAACACACAAAAGCAAAAGAAAGAAGAGAAAAAGAGAAAAAAAACACATTTAATATAAACTGACAATCAGACAGAAGCCAGTGATATTCAATAAAACATGAATATAGTCGACAGAAATAAAAAGATAAAAAAACGCCTGTTACGAATCCATACAATAAGCCTAGGAATGGGACTGATTCTCTGGCACGACCACAGGATGGGAGGATAATATTAAAATGGATGAGGGAGGTGGGATATGATGATAGAGACTGGATTAATCTTGCACAGGATAGGGACCGATGGCGGGCTTATGTGAGGGCGGCAATGAACCTGCGGGTTCCTTAAAAGTCATTTGTAAGTAAGTAAGTTATTTTAAGAGGAGAGGATAGTATTTTTTTTTTTACTTTTTTCCTATTTGGTGTAAAATATTAATTTTTTGTATGTACAGAGCTCATAGCTGTGGCAAATCAACCAAATACAAATATTTTGAAAAAAATATATATATATATTTGGGGGCCCAAATTTGAAAAAAAATATATCCAATGCAGGATTGTACTAAAACCAATATATCTAAACCGTTTTTAAAGATAGATTCAAACAGTTTTTTGCAATATATTTGCAAAAGCATGTTCTACAAACTGTCTGTAACAGAATTTTGATATTAGTCCCTACGTTTGTAAAATAAACAATTAAAATTTAATAACAATTTTCTGATTTCCTTTCTTGCAAACAAACGGACGTATTTTTAAAATGAAATCAATTAACAAAATTCTGTTACAGACAAAAGTTTCCTAATAGTCTAAAGAATGTGTGTTCTAAATTTCATTCATGTATCTTTAATAGTTCAGAAATTATATCCATTTTTGTCTGGCAATGTAGCAAAAAAAAAAATGAAGTTACTGGAAACCGATAAAAGCGGGCGTGTGATTTGATAATCCATAGCGCAGGAAGTTTAAAAATGACGTCTCAACATCCGATAAGGGCACAAATACCCACAAAATGTTATGCAATGCATTCCACACATATCAAAGGGTATTTTAAAGAAAAAAAAAATTTATTTAATTTACCGGAAACAACAATAAAAGTGGGCGAGTGATTTGAAAATCCATAACACAGGAAGTTTAAAAATGACGTCTCAACATCCGATAAGGGCACAAATAGCCACAAAATGTTATGCAATGCATTCCACACATATCAAAGGGTATTTTAAAGAAAAAAAAATAATTTAATTTACCGGAAACAACAATAAAAGTGGGCGAGTGATTTAAAAATCCATAGCGCAGGAAGTTTAAAAATGACGTCTCAACATCCGATAAGGGCACAAATACCCAAAAAATGTTATGCTATGCATTCCAAACATATCACAGGGTATTTTAAAGAATTTTTTTTTTTAATTAGCTCATTTTTCACCAAAAATAACATCCTATCCCCTTAAAAGATAGTGCTTCATTTAATTTAGGATGCTATTTGTTAATATTATTGTACTATTGTTATTATTTATTATTTTTAATATCAATTATTATTATTAGTATTCATTTCATTCATTTTGTGATTTCTTTTACCATTTTGACTAACGTCGGCCCTTAATAGGCTGACGGAAAACCTCGAAAGAAAAACTCAACCAACTTGTCTCAACCAGGAACTGAACCCGAGTTCTCTCACTTCACAGTCAGACATGCTATATAATCTCTAGAAGATAAGATAAATCTATAGTTCCTAGCTCAGATCGACAATACTTCAAGCCAAATTTGTCACCATTCGATTTACAAAGCAACACACATTGAAACAAGAGGGCTGGAAAAGTGTAGTTTGTGGCAAAGAGTAGAAGCGGCATTCAGACTCGAACAAGACCCGCTTCGTGACGGAGGCCGGACGCTACTCCGCCCTCAACAAATCTGTGACGTGACCTACAAAAGCCATAAAGAACGCTAGCCATATCTCAATAATTAAACCACACTACAAATTAACTCTTAAATAACAGGACATAACTCTAATTATACTCTCGACGACTTACATTCATTACTGAAACAACTATTTAAGAAAAAAAGCATTATAATTACTGAAGATAATAACAAAACAAAAGCTTTCCTCGCTATCATTGCCAGCTGTACCATTTATTGTTTGTTTCTTTATTAACATTGTAAGCTGCAATTTTGGTTAAGATGGTATTAAAGCAGATGTCAAGCTGTTAGGGGGGATCCTGCAAGAAAGGGACGAGGAATCTTGTGACGTGAACAAAAGCGGCGTGGTGTAGATACTAGTGGAAGGAAAGTGGCCAGCTTACAATAGCGGCAGCACACCTGTGTGACCGGTGTAGGGCAGTTATCTTATCTCCCAGCGGTGAATGAATTGCAAGGATGAAGCTCCCTATAATAATTCGACCACTTGTACAAAAATGAAATCGTGTAATGCTCTACCTAGGTACTCCCGAGATTCGATTAATATTCTCGACGCCAAGAACAATGATTCTATTAATTATATTATCAACTGATAAGACAATCAACAAATTCACTTTCATTCGAACCTAGTAATCTGTAATCTTTTGCGCATCGTTTTGGAAGAAAGTCACTTACTATTTATTTATTTACTTATTCACTTATTTACTTACAAACTTTATTTATTTATGTATTTATCTATTTACTTTCACTATCTGTGCGAGAAGTCCAGGAGGAAAATACTGTATACTCTCTCACAAATTATTGTACCATTTAGAAAACACCTCCCCAACATAAAGATGAGATGTGGTATTGTTAATACTATATTATTATTATTATTGTTGTTGTTATTGTTATTGTTATTATTATTATTATTATTATTATTATTATTATTATTATTATTATCAATTCTATTGCGCTTTGGACTGTTGAAAATGGAATGGAATTAATCAATCCAAAACTTTTGCTATTTCTTTCTCACGTAAAACAACCTCCCAAAAATTTAATTATACTCTTAATAATATCATAATTACTAGGAAAGATACTATTAGAGATCTTGGTGTCTTACTTGATTCTAAATTATATTTCCATGATCATGTGCAATATATTTATACCCATTCATTAAGAATGCTTGGTCTAATTAGGTCTATAACTTATTCTTTTTCTACTCCTATGTGTTTATTAATTTTATACTATACATTGGTCAGATCCAAGCTTGAATATGCACCTGTTGTATGGAACTCCATTACTTCCACTGACTCGACTAAGCTAGAGAATATTCAAAGAAAATTTATTTCCCTTTGTTCTTATAGATGTTTACCTGATTCTGATGATTATAAATATGAGATTAACTGCAAATATTTTAATTGCTGTAGTTTATTTTCCAGACGTCAAGATCTTGATTATTTATTTTTTTTGTAAAGTTCTTAAGGGTGATATTGATTGTGAATCTTTCCTAAGCAATATCAGTCTTCGTATTCCTGCTAAGGGTTTAAGATATCATAAAATGTTTTACAATAGAAATTCTAAATCTCTGTCTCCGGTCTGCAGATGTATAAAATATGCTATTTGCATGGATCAAACTTGGATCCATTTAATGTGTAGTATTATACTTTGGAGTTTTATATCAGTTTTCATTTATATCTTTTGTTTAAATATGTATTTTAATATTATTCTCGCTACCTTTTATGTAATTTTGTTATTTATTAATTTACTTGATTCCATCCTTTCATTTTCAAATACAATTACTTTTAATCTCATTATGCTATGTAGTTTAGTCATCCATTTTATCCCGTCCATTCATTGTCATTATTGTCGTTGTATTATAATCTTGTATATCTTTGTAATACTATTTTATATGATTCCATTCTTCATTTATGATTCCATTATTTCATCAGTAATTATCATTTTAATTAATTGCTATTAATTTAATTATTTCTTTGTACTTTTATTGTAAATTATTGCTAATGTTTTTGTTATATTCTTTGTGCTGAACTGTAATTGGCCTCTGGCTGTTGTACAGCACATTAAATAAATAAATAAATAAATAAATAAATAAATAAATAAAATTATTATTATTATTATTATTATTATTATTATTATTATTATTATTATTATTATTATTATTATTTTATAGTACATGGCACTGTGATTTCACCCTCTTTTGGTGATATCTGGTATTAGCCATGCAGACCACCCAGACTATATATTTTTGAACTTTTAATGTATGTAAACAAGAATATTACTAATTATACAAGTATAGTAGATCTGCATCGCTATGAAACCAGAAATAATGATCAATTAAATGTACCACATGTCAGGTTGCAAAAAACACAATCAAGCTATGTAATTACTGCAATAAAAATATAGAATAAGATACCTACAAATTTAAAAGACACTTAATGAAACACAATTTAAATTTCAGATTAAGAGATGGCTACAAAATAATCCCTTTTATAATATGAATGAATTTTTTAAAAATGTAGTATTTTAGTTAAATTTTATTATTTTTACTCTTTTAATATTTTAAATATTGACACATTGTTTTTTATATTATCACATTGACGAGGCCTCTTGTATTCTTGTACCTTCAGGCAAATAAATAATATGAATATGAATAGTTGGCAACACTGAAGAGACGGCCAAATTAGCCTTTTAGGAACTGCTCTTACGTGATCCTCACTATAGATGAGGCCGAGGATTCGTCATAGGTTATCTGACATTCACCTTACGGTTGGGGAAAACCTCGAAAAAAAATCCAACCAGATAATTGGCCCAAGCGGGAATCAAACCCATGCCCGAGTGCAACTTCAAATCGGTAGACAAGCCGACTGAGCTACGCCGGTGGCCTCCTAGCTTTTTGACAAAATAAATCGTAAGAAAAGTAACATTTCCAGTTGTCCACACCTGTGGAGTAACGGTCAGCGCGTCTGGCCACGAAACCAGGTGGCCCGGGTTCGAATCCCGGTCGGGGCAAGTTACCTGGTTGAGGTTTTTCCGGGGTTTTCCAATACGAGCAAATGCTGGGTAACTTTCGGTGCTGGACCCCGGACTCATTTCACCGGCATTATCACCTTCACTTCATTCAGACGCTAAATAACCTAGATGTTGATACAGCGTCGTAAAATAACCCAATATAATAAAATAAACATTTCCACTTGATGTAAGTATCTGAAGTCCACGTACGGTATTTGCTTGGTAGTTATAAAACGTTCTTTTAATATATGACAGTCTAGAAACGGTTATCAAAATAAAAAATCTCCACAGACGATCCGAGGCCCGAGATTGCTGCCGAGTCCCGCCGCATTGTTCCTGCCATATCCTTGCCCTTTAGGCCGCGCCATCGCGTGACTGAGGGGGCTTGGTGTACCCCAGGCACGTCACCACGCGATGTAGATCGCCCGATGACGGACGGGGCCGAGATGTCACCAAGTAGGTTGACAGCAGACTTCCAACCCTCTCCGCACCTTTCATCACAATCACGAGACATTGATCACGATCTGTGGACCACGGGCACATGCGTGTATCCACCTACGGCTGTCACAAGGTTCTACCTAACCAGATCGGCTAATGGACTCCTGAGAACCGAGTTCAAATTCCGGCGAGACCACCATGAAACTGTAAGAGAACTAGACACTGTTGGAGCTCTCTCTAGCAAACTACAAACGCTACAAACTAAGGATTGGAAAAACCAACGTCCAACCCCAGGAAAATATTTTATTGGACAGTTGCAGGGCAAATCTAAGGGGACACTGATGAAAATGTGAAAAATTCAGGAATCGCTTTTCCACTTAAAAACACTGTTAATATATTATGCACTTCCTTCCTGCCAAAGGAATTTATTCAGTTGTGATTCTAATGCCCACGTGCATCAACGTCGGTTAGTGTAATCACCGGTTAAAATTGTCACCTAAGCCCTGGTTAAGCATTTTTACAGTGGCTCGACCTCGGTTACGACTTAAATAGGAGGTTAACCACAGTAATCTCTAACCGGCCATATTCGAGCGGTTAAAGGAGATAACCAATGATTAGTAGAGCAAGTAAAGCAAAATGGTGGCCAAAGCCATAGATGTTTATTTCGAAGACGATTATTATTGTACAGTACTTGAATTACTTGGATAGAGCGTGAGCGTGAAGTTTCTTTAGTGGAAAGAGAGAATTCTTACGAGGAATTAGATGACAGAAAATTTCAGGAGGGATTTCGTTTATCAAAATCTACAATTGGATCACTTGAAATAACACAAAAAGTCATATTTCTCCTATGGATCGGTTGCTTATATTACGATTCTATGTAACTGTTATTTTCTGTACTAAAAGGGGGAATACTCGAATATCTTTTTCTCTATGTCACTGGCTGAACAAAGAGAGGTTATGGATGGATCTTAGGATAATGAGCAGTTCCCTCATGTAAATGGGGTCCTGGATCGTATACACATTCCTACTAATCTTCTACATCCTTTTCCTTTATAGATATTCATTCTTTTTATATATAATATATTTAAATATAGTAATTAAGTCTATCGATACTTCAACCTCACATCGGGATACAATCATTTTTGCATTCAATTTTCTATTTTGTACGATTTTAACCTAACAGCAAAGAAATGCAACTCGCAAATATAACAGCGCCCAAAGGCAAACAAATGCAAAGCGAAAATGTAGGACACGTTCATTTCGATGTAGAACGGAGTGAGCGCAGTCGTTTTTAGACGTTGACTATTATCTTTGCAGCGGTATGGATGCTTTCCTTTAGTAATTTTGTAGAAACAGTGTACCATCACAGACTTTACTCTGGTTGAATGAGGTGTCAGCTAGCCATGTTTAAGTAATCGGTGATTATGAATGGTGCACAGAAATTACATTTTAACCACTGTTACTGTTTAACCGTCGTTTCGTAATCTATGATTACTGCGTTTTTAACCGATGTTGATACACTTCGCCATAAGATGATTTCAACAAATGCTTTTTTTATATCTGTGGTATACATATATTCAAGCAAGACTTAATAGCACACCAATTTCATCAAACACAAACTAAGCTTAAAACAATAAACAGAAGAAGCAATTTTAATTTTATATTACGAAAATCATTACACATCTCAACAAACACCACGACATTAACGTAGTACCACAGTCCAGTATATTATTATTATTATTATTATTATTATTATTATTATTATTATTATTATTATTAATTATTGTTTTTTATTAGTTCTGTTTATTATTAACTGTCTTTATTGAGTGTAATTAGTTACCACTGCCATCGGGTATATACCCATTTGCAGTGTGAATACATACATACATACATACATACATACATACATACATACATACATACATACATACATACATACATAGTCACGAAGCTCAATTCGTAGGGAATATGCATCCATAGATAGTTGCTAACCACTAGGATCGCTACTATCGCCTCATCACAGACAATGCGAAATAATACCGGCACAGTCTATTGTTCCTAATACTCTCAACAACTTAAGCTTCGTGACTGTATATGCTAGACTGTGGTAGTATTACGAATTATTTTATGAATTATGACAAATATTTGAGCCGTTCAGAGCAAAGGTGGTGTAAGTCAAGAATGGGTAATGACTGTTAAAGTAAACATTCTGTAAAATACAGCGCAAAGTAGCAATTAATATTCAATTTATTTAAACTATTAGTAGTCAGTGGATAGCAAGAAGGACATATTAATTGCTACTTTGCGCTGTATTTTACAGAATTTATACTTTAAACCTCATTACTATATTTTGACTTACACCACTTTTCCTATGAACGGCTCATATAATGAAGATATAAATTACCTCAACAAAGCTTTACATAAATTGAGCTATATATTACAAACATAATATCACGCATTTAAATTTCAAGGCCCTAGTTCCTGGGTAGCTCACTCGGTAGAGCATTCGTGCGCTAAGGGAAGGGTCCCGAGATCGATACCCGGCCCCGGAAAAATTTTTCCCTTGAAATTATGCAAGCCTGCTTCACAGGAAGATTCTACCTGAAAGCCAGATTTGCATTTAAACTTATAGTTTGAAAACGTATTTGAATTTAAAATTGTAACAATTTAAAATACACATGTGGCTGAAACCATTGTAACATGAATTTTATGTAGGTATTTCAATACTAACTAGAATATAATTAGTTATACAATGTAGACTTATACATAACCTAAAATGTTTTCCAACAAGTAAAATACATAAAACTCGTGAGTCACATATGATTATTTACTATTATAACACCAATTTGATGGTTTGCTATAAGAGAAAACAAAAATTCCACTATGTAATTTAGATATCGTAGAAGCAAGTTGTATCTGATTATGTCGTAAAAGGCGAAAACGTTTAAATACAATATTTATATTTAACATATATTAACAAATATTAATATTAAATTTTATAAGTTATAAGACTGAACATTTTAACATTATTTATTATATTTGTTTCTTTGTTTACCAACATTTCAAACTGCAAATTCTTTACGACACTATAAAACATGCTTTGCGATCATCATTTGTTTACAGTATAGACAGTCAGTCAACTGAAAATGGCGGCTCCTTTCAAACTTTTGGTGAAGCTAAGATTAGTGAAATAGAATTTTAGTAAGTCAATTAATAATTTTTAGAGTACTTTATTTCTTCTAATCTTTATATATTTTCTTCTAATCTTGTAATAGTCCATTAAATCTCACTCGAATTTTGATTTTCTCTTAGACTATTACACTTCTACTACGTTACACTACTTTTGACCAATAAAACGGTACAAAAGGAAGTCTTTCAACCAATCATGGCTGATTATCGCACAATTTTATCGCTTCCCCAGCATTTGTTTAATTTTATTGCTTCCCTTGCATTTGTTTGTTTTTATCACTACCCTAGCATTTGTTCCTTTGTTTACCAACATTTCAAACTGAAAATTCTTTACGGTACTATAAAACGTGCTTTGCGATCGTCATTTGTTTACGGCATAGACAGTCAACTGAAAATAGCGGCTCCGTTCAAACGTTTTGGTGAAGCTAACATTAGCGAAATATAATTTCAGTAAGTCAATTAATATTTTATGCTCGACCATGCCGAAATGTAGTAATTATACACTTGGTAGCAGCTCTCATTAAAGTACACCTATTCATTAAAGTTCAGGTGTTCCACCAATCAGAAAACACCATTGTAGCAATATGAACGAGCAAGTATCGATTATTCTCGGATATGCAATCGAAAGACAACTAGTGAAACGTCACGGAGGCTGAAAATCCAATACTGTCGCAGAAGGTTATGTTCTGTTACTATAATAATTAGCGTTAATTGTAAATAATATTCAAATAAATTAAATTTGTCATCTCGTTTTTCAATGTCTAAATAAATTTCAAGGTTTATATCAAGATTAATCTTTATTTTACTCTCTAGATTATATCAAGGTCAATGACATTTCTTTCTCGGAAAAAATAAATACTTTCGCGTCTGCGCACATCTCACAATTTACGAGATATTGCACAAGGTCTGTTCCGCTCCCCAGTCAGATAAGAATAACATGGATACTTATGAATAATTTCAAGTTATAAATATGGTCGAGCATAAAAAGTAGTATGAAACTTGACTATAATGGTAATTAAGACGCTCGAATGAAAATTATGAAACTCGCTTGAGCTCGTTTCATAAACATACTCGCGTCTTAATTACTACCATTATAGGCTCGTTGCATAATGTACTATTATTGTATTAGAGTACTTTATTTCTACGGGGACATCATTTTATTTTTACTTGCATTTTTATTGTTCCTGCATTTCTGAATGCACTTCACTCACACCCCTTCACTAATGTCCTTGCTCCCGTCAGACACACAAACTTACGGCCGCTGTTGCATTCGAAGTCTTCAAGCACTGAAGTAAACACTGCAGTGTATAGTGTGTTTCATAAATATGATTTCGTTTTCTATAGAAGAAAGAACCTATATTAATAATATCGTACTAAAAAATTATATTCGAGAAACGATAAATTCAATTTCAGGGAATATGCTTCAAAATGTTTCTAATAATATGCATAAAAGAATTGAAGCCTGCATTGTAATGAACGGCAACCATTTTCAGCAATTTATTTAAAAATTCAGATTAGCTTATTTTGAATTGAGGTGGCTAGAAGCAAAGGAATGCTAGTGACATTTGTAATAACATGAGTTAAGTGCATCCAGTGTAAGCTAAAGTATCTAAAGTTTTAGTGGCAAAGGGATATTTTGATCGCATCGCACATTAAAATTTAAATAAAAAATTTCACCGATTTTACGAAAACTTAAATATTTCTCAAAAGTAACTTAAGTGCACTTACAGCCCTTTACTTATGACGCCCTCAATTTAAATGCACTCTCTATATTGTATGTTAACACCAATAATTAATATGCTAAATAAAGTAGACATTACATAACGAACATAGCTGCCTGAAAAGTTGAGTTTTTGAAAAAAAAAAAATGTTACTACTCTACTGTATTTTGATAAATTCCGTAAAAGTGATAATCAAACTGAAAATCGTAATATCGTATTTCCCTAAAACATAAATGGATACACTACTTTTCTCTCCTCCTATACCCAGTAAACTGATTTGTTTACATATTGCACTAGTAACATCAAACTCCTGTAATGGAAGGAGGCAACAGAGTTTCCGAGTATAGCCAGGTTAATGTTAAAAATGTTGGTAAAATAAAGTGATGTCCCTGTACTAATCTTTATATACTTTCTTCTAATCGTGTAATAGTCAATTAAATCCCACTCGAGTTTTGATTTTCTCTAGATAAATCAAAACTTCTAGCGAGATTACTGTTGATAAATCAAAACCTCTAGAGAGATTACAGTTGATAAATCAAAACCTCTAGTGAGATTACAGTAAATAACAATTATAGCCTACAAAAATTTGCATGTTTTTGCATTTCACTTGTTTTGTTATGCATATTTCAGACTTTGTGCATATAAATCATGGCCTCCTGCTAACAGCACTCAGGATAAAGTTAAATTTTTTGACAACCTTCTTTTTTTTTTAAAGCGCCCTGAGATGCTCCTGTAATGTTGCGATTGTACGACATTTATGAGGGTAAGCTGTTGGTTGTCACCGGTAGAAGTGTTTTGTTAGCACAGAGCTCATGCCTGTCGAATGAAAGGGGGAGATTTCCCTCGCCAGCATTGTGTCAACACAGGATCTTCGCCGAGGCGGCATCTGCTGGTAGTCATGCCCTATCTAAACTGGCTTTACTTTAGAATCGGGGCACAATTTGTCAGGAATGACTGCTTGCTACACAGAATTAGAAAAGTTTAAAAAAAAAAAAAGATAGGATCCCGAGGACAAACGTTGAATGACGTATGATTCTCCCTGCATTTTCATGGAGTAGGAGCTGACCATCCGGTTCCTAACGCATCACCATGACAACCTGCGATTTTTCATACGACTGGATGGATTAAAGGTGGGCAGTGATAGTGGGAAAATAAAAAAAGTTCATATGAGGAGAACTAAGTGACAAGTCACTCTGAATACAATCAAAGTCACCACGAGGCGTTCATAAGCTGTTCGTGGTCCCCTTTTATCTGACGTGCCGGCTATTGAAAGAGCATCTGACTATTTAGCTGACATAGTAGTTGCATTCCTTGAGTTGTAAGCTTCTAGAAACTGAATTTCGATTTATTAGTCCTCAAGGAGTCATTTCACACGAGGTATTTGCTGATACTTTAGACAATTCACGAACATTGCTACATAATTGAAAAATGCAACATGGAAATTTCAAATTCTCAGCATTTTAGTGAAGTCTTAACAGTCTGCATACGTGAGTGATGTCAAAGCAAGCGCATTTTTCTGACCTTGACGTCGTGCGCGGGCATCAAGCGCTACTTATGGAAGGAGGAATAAGCAGCCTGTTTTATTAAGGAAACAGTGGTGCACAAACTTCAAACGGAACGTGAAATTCTATGTCGTTATTTTTACATGGCTTCTTTCTATTTGATATTGTCTATATTGTCTGCAAAACAAAAGTATTTACACCAATTTCTTAATATTGCAGTTGTGTTTTAAACATTAATAACATGATAAAGAGTTACGAAGGAATATTCACATAAATTCCACAGTAGTACAACTGTACTGTATCAAGTCAATGAAACATCATTTATAAAGAAAGTGATATCCAGAAAAAAAAAAAGAGAGAGAGAGAGAGAGATTGAGTATGACATAGTAAGTTGAAATTGATATTGATGGTATCTTTAGCCTTATATAGCCTAAGTAATCAATGAACTAATCAAAACAATATTATGGTACAAAGTAAAGTTACGTAGGAATCGCATATGTTTTAAGTGTAACTAATATTCCATAACAAAACTCTTATCGCATTATGCTTTTAAGGTGATACTGGTGAGCAACTTCCAATCATTAGAATATTAAATTATTTTCTCGATATCTGCTGAAGCTATAGAACTGACATTTTTACAACACATGGGCACATATATTTTGCTTATGATATAACAGAAGTTGCTTTGTTAATTCATTTCCATACAAACATTAATTTTCCATGCGAATACTTTCAAAATTTGTAATACACTATCTTCAGTAATACGTATTTACGGTATATTACATTTACGAAAACTTTATTTCAGTACCTGTAAGGCTACTAAATAAATAGGCCTATATCTGAAAATTTCACTTTTCTATAAAAAATTGAAAAAAAAAAATATTCCCTTTGAATAAAAAAGCAAACTTGTGAAAAATGAGCATTAAAATCTTACATTCTTATAATGTGCTTACACTTCTCAGACAAATCTAAAAATTACCATGGATACAGTTTTAATAAGTTCTCTTCCCTTTATCTATTGAATCAGTGTAGGCCATCCCTGAATATAGCTCGACCAAGCGGCATCTACCACTTCTTTCGTCTGTCTCTTTCCTTTCCGCTATAAAGCGCTCAGGCTCTCCTGGGCTCTAAAGCGCGCGCTTGTTCCTATGGGCATCAATTGACATCACTGGTCTACACAATGGTATACTTTTCGTTTCACTGTGTTTAGTCTTTCAAAACTTATAAGCGATTATATTGTAACACTTTTCTTGGACATAGTTACAAAGCGTTTGACGACATACCGCGTCCAATAAAAAGACTTAGTTCTATATCAAAAGAGGAACAAAAGGTGAAATAAGTGTAGTATTATTAATTTCGTAGTCTTTGCGATATGACAGCGAATATCCCGATTGTCTGGAGTTAAATGACCCACGCTATAGTGTATTATGTATATATTAATTCCTATTACGCCATTGTAGAAATAAAGCGAGGCACGTTAGCGATTCCACATTACGAGAATTCTTGTACAATCTCTTACAGAACACCATGAATTTTGCATTATGGAACTCAGACACCTGTTCGTAAAAATTTTACAACACGTCAATCTATTTGTTTCGTACTTCAACTTTTATAAAGTTTCTAGGAAACAGCGGTTGGACTTGACGATGTTCATTTATTATACAGTCTAAACGTACAGCTGGAACAGAAGAGAAATTAGCAATAACTTAAATCTCTACTGATCGATGTCAGAGATCGAGATAGAGATGACTAGCGATTGCAATATCAACAACGGAACAGTCGGAATTCTGGAGTTCGATTCTCACGAACAGATATTTATCTCTTCACCGTCAAAAAATATATTTATGCTAACAGTGAAATATTTTTATGTCAAAGTTTATTCACAAACTGTATTTATCCGCCTATCTTCAACCGATAAATTTTATCTGTGTAAATTATAGGTTCGTACAGATGATTTTAATCTTCGCCTCCCCTTTTGGTCGCAACAAAGAAATGAAGAGATTAGCTGGGTGTCACATTTTGTTGTCACTTCCATCCTGAACACAATTTCTACATATTCCACTACCAGCAGCTTTAACGCTGTGAAAAAAACACGGTCATGGGTTCGAGTATTTCAATGTTATCTCCTGTGTAAGTGTTAAGTCGAGGAAAAAAGTAAGATTGTCGAGTCTGAAAGAGCTATTTCTTATACAGGGTGATTCACGAGGATTTATCGTCCTTTACGGAGCTTATTTCCGAAGACATTCTGAGCAAAAAATGTCATATAAACATTTGTCCTAATCTCAATATTTTCAATGTTACATGAATTTGAAGTTGTTAGTAAAATATATTTTTTCTTTAGTTTTACGGGTAAAAGAATATTGGAAATAGCGAATGAACTATCGAGAAGTGTAATTTCTTTAATTGGCTAGTGTTCTGAAGCTAAAAATCTGTTGATAATTGCTTTCTAGAGATTCAGTTTTCCAATTTTTAACTAAAAAGACATCATTCTTACGCACTTACCCAACAATTGTTACAAATCATACGACTTTAGGAACTTTATTCTTTACTTTAGCACACGTCTTGGAATTCTGTGAACAGGGATTGCTCTTGAAGAACTCTAGACATCATCTTGTAAGATCCAAAATTGCTGCCGCATTAAGAACTAAGGGCTGGATAGTAGAAGAAGAAATCTCCTGTCTAGCTGAAAATAGGTCAACGAGACGAGTAGATATTTTAGCGTACAATGCTGACACTAAACAGGGCATCATTGTGGACCCCACGATACGTTTTGAAGTAGGATGTCATCAGTCAGCGAGGTCCACCTTGAGAAGAAGTCGATCTATGAGCCTACAGTCAACTATTTCAAGCTGAAATAGGCCTTAATTCACGTTGAGGTATTCGGCTTGCTCATAGGTGCTCGAGGGACTATACCAGCTTTTTTCGAAGAATTTCGACGGCAGTTTGTTCTGCCAACATCTCTGAGGGATGACATTGTGATAATTGTGTTAAAAAAATCCTGCCAAATCCTAATTAATCACATGGTGCCACATTAATAGCAATTGTAATTTTTCACGCCCTTTTCTTTGTTTCCCTTTTTTTAAAATTTAATATCTATGTTTACATATGTATAATAATTATTTTTAGGATATACTGAGTCCGTAAGGGCTACCCTCAATGGGGGGCAGTTTAATATTATTATTATTGTTATTATTATTGTTGTTATTATTATTATTATTATTATTATTATTATTATTATTATTATTATTATTATTATTATTATTATTATGCATCCTAATGTATAGTAGTGGCAAAAAGCCGGACCGACGAAATAATCAAAGCCCCGAAATGAACCACTGCGCATGCCACGCCCGCATTCACAAGATAGCGAGTAATCTATTGAAATTGTTGTAGTTTCGACTGCTGACGTAGCCCATTTCGAAAGCCATTAGAAAATAAGCTGGTAAAGTTCATGTTCTGGGAATAATAAGTTAATTAAGTAGTAAAATATCGCTCCAATCGAAAAGTATTGGGAATAAATTTGAATAATGAACAAAAAAAAGTTTCCTTCCCAGGCAGGATTCGAACCACGAAAGTCTTAGTTACCAGTCTATCTTGCTCTGGAGTGAACAAGGCTCTGAAATCAGCTACAACGGTCGGCCAGGTTTTTTTTCTTTGCCATTACTGTACAATCTTAAAGAATTTACAAGAGTGGCGTGATTTGTAACAATTGTTGTAATAAATGTGTAAGAAAAATGTAATTTTATAGTTAAAAATCGAAAAAAAAAAAATCTGTACGATGCAATTATGAAATTAACAAATTTTTATATTATAGATTTATTAATTTGTCCTACAGAATAATATCTGTAATATGGACAATAATTAATATTTGAGGAGAACCAAGGACCCGGGTTCGATCCCCGGCGCCGGAGCGAATTTTTCTCCTCAAATAATAAATTAATAAATCTATAATATTCTCATAGCTGCAGTGCATATGTCTGTACAAATCAATAAATCTATAATATTCTCATACCTGCAGTGCATATGTCTGTACAAATTAATAAATCTATAATATTCTCATAGCTGCAGTGCATATGTCTGTACAGATTACTGTGCACTTAACTGCGGAATCCCGGCCAAACGAGTCACTCAGCTGAGTGCGCTCCTAGTATAATGGCAGTTGACATTGGACATATACGTCAACATATATATGCCTAACTTGGAGTCAGGCCACAAAGGAAAAACATTAAAGGAGGAAGGTTCGATCCAGTGCTGTGGATTGAATTCGGCGGCGTAGCTCAGTGGTCAGAGCGCTTGGTACGTAGAACCAAGGACCCGGGTTCGATCCCCGGCGCCGGAGCGAATTTTTCGCCTCAAATATTAACACATTTTTAGCTTCACAATACTAGCTAATTAAAGAAATGATATTTCTGAATAGTTCATTCTCTATTTGTAATATTATTTTACCCTTAAAACTAAAGAAAACAGGTATTTTACTAACAACTTGGAATCAGTGTAACTCTGAAAATATTGAGATTAGGACAAATGTTTATAAGGCATTTTTTGTTCAGAATGTCTTCGGAAATAAGCTCCGTAAGGGACGGTAAATCACCGTGAATCACCCTGTATATCTATCAATTTTTCTTAGAAAACTAGAAAATTTTGCATTCAATTCCTTACTATATTCAGCTACGGTACTAAAAAACAAAAAGGCATGGGTTTTACTAGTGGCAAGAAAAGTCAACATTTGCTCTGATGAAGATGCAGTGAATTCCAATGTACAATATGTCATGTTCTCCCTGAAGCTATTTGTCATCCTGAACACATGCCACGTAAATCTTGATATTAGTGAACGTAGGGTGTTGGTTCATAGTGTAAACGGTGGTGTCCGTTCCTTTCAGCTAACCATCAGAATGATTATATGGTAAAACCTATCTACATTAGACATTCACGATTCCACTGAAATTTGTACAACTTACAGAGGTGTCCAAGATAAAGAGTGAAACAAAAATTCTCAATGCAATAGTGTACTCTGGGTGTGGTACTCAATCAGGAAAGTATACAAGATGTTTTGTGCGAGATCGTGCGTATTTGCTTGTTTTCCGCACAGAACCAATACGCGGTAAGTGTGAAATACCACATTCAGTATTCCCAACGTAACACACATAACAATTTCCCTCTTCTTACCGCTTAAGCGCGACATTCATTTTACTGCTTTAGGCTTTTAACATATTATTTTTAGAGACGTTTAACATAGTAATAATTATAAATTGGAAACTTACCACTACAATTTCACCTAAATTGCAATGTTAATTATTGTTTTTAAATATTTGCAAAAATTAAGTAAAGTCTACTACTCCACGAAACTTATTACATTCCTGATACAAGTAACATTAAGGAAGCCGTGAAAAAATCAAGGAGATTCCAGATGCCGATGTTATTACTGCAATATGTTATATAAATAATATTGTTAAAATATTAAAATGAAAAATAAATCATTACATAACCTTACCGTTTGTTTTAAGTTCGCATTTATAGACTGGGGGGGGGGGGGGAGACAGACGTACATCACGGCCTGCTGCAGTATAGTAAACACAGAAAACATTTTATAGCAACAATGTTGAAGAAAGATATTTTGGTTTTCCGAAGTTGCCGTCATTAAACAGAAACCAACATGGAGATTTCATTGCAACTAATTACAAATTCTTCTTTCAGGTATGTAATAAACGATCTTCGCACAAAATAATGTACGATACACGAGCGGTATGTTTGTTTCCATGTTCTCGGAAATTAAAAAAGCTCAACTACGTTTCGCTTTTTCAATCTTTTCCTCGAACATGAAAACGTCAACATACCGCTCTTGTAACGTACATTACTGTTCCTGTTATGGATAGTGTAATATATGGATCTTTATTTATTTCAATGAACCTTGTATAAATTCTGAGTTTTTTTTTAATTGGTTCCATATGTATTATTATCAATAATAATAATAATAATAATAATAATAATAATAATAATAATAATAATAATAATAATCATCATCATCATCATCCGTGGCGCTACAGCCCACGAAAGGACAAGACCGACTAGCCGGCTGCTGACCTCACGGCCACATGGCGAAGCAGAGGTGGACGATCATCCAACCAGAATGGAGGTATCGTGTATTTAGCACGATGAGCCCCCCCAGCCGTTATAGCTGGTTTGCGTAACCGGATTTTGCTACCTATCGTAGCTCCTCAAGTGCCTCACGATGTTGGATGGGCACCGGTCCCATACACTGGCCGAAATTTCATGAGAAAATTTCTTCCTCCATGAGGACTCTAACCAGCGCGCGCCATCTATTATCAAAGCATTAAATTTAAAAAAAATCCTATAATAAAGCAACTGCAGAAACCAACAAAGACTTGCTGGGATTAGAAGCCAGGTCTCTGGCTGTTAACATAACAGTGAGCTTCCGATATAAAGATTCTCCGGGTTAATAACTGTACAACGATTTTTGAACACGTTTGAGATCACACTGTCCGATACTTTTAAAATTAATACAATGCATGGAAGTAAGTAAATATCACAGTAATAACCAAATATCTCATAATTAACCCTCAAGTTCACAAAGTATCCTACAGGATACAACAGGTTAGGCTATATGCTATGAGTTAATAGAACAATAGAAAAAAAATTGTAGGAAAATTAAATTTAACCAAAATTTCATAATATTATAATTACTCCAAACTTGAAGGGAACATTCATTATTGCTTAGTGCATAACTTACACAGGAATTTTATAAAATTTAAATATTAACAAAGAAGCTAACCATAAAAATGTAGGAAAAATTAATATTCAAATTAATTTGCATTATATGAAAAAAAAAAATTCATAAGGTGGACATTGTAAACCAATTTCATAATAATGGTCCATGGGCGTGAATTTGAACTGCCACTGTGGGGGACCCTGGTGTACCAGCATCATGCGGAAGTACTGCGTGAAGTCTGCAGCCAGGTAGTGCCACTCGAAACTTCTGTCCAGCAGCCAGATCTTGGGGTCCTCTCGTTTTAGATCGGATTCGCACTCGCTCTTGTGAAGGTACACCAGACACACCTTTCCGATGCCTTGGCAAGCGTCCAGTTCGAAGATCTTGCACTTGACGCCGAAGTTGGGGCGCTGCCTGGGGTCGGCCTGCTCGCTGCAGACCTCGATGTCCAGCAGCGTGGGGCATTCCGCATCGCCCATGCTCTTGACGCCGGCCAGCCGTCGTAACTCAGACATAGAGTTGATCTTCATGTTGCCGATGGGGAGCACCTCGTCTTGTGGATATTCTCGACCATGGCTTCATTAAAGATCGGACATCCTCTCTCCTTTCTTCGTGGAAGTTTTGTTCTTGTGAACTTTCTACCCGTGCTCAAGCAGGTACGCTACACATTAAATGAGAAAGATCTCTTCTAACGAAATAGAGTTAGGAAATGATCCCAGGATGGAGGCAGCATTCCCTCGCTGAACCGCTATTCCAATGCTATTCCAACAATACAAGCAAAATAACAGAATAATTCTATATTATAATATTGTACAACATACTACTGGGTTCAAAAAGTTCCCGGAATTTTACTACCATTTTTCGTATTAATATATAACAAGGGATATTATACATTTGTTTTGTTGGTAACATTCATTATGTCATTTCCTTAAAGTTTGTTGATAATGGCGATTGTTGGTTTTGAGTTGTAGGCAATTGTTTATCATAGTGTTTTGTTTGTTCGTCGCATTTTGCGATTATGTCCATAGAGCAACGCACAAACATCAAGTTCTGTGTTTTGTTACACAAAACTCCTGCAGAGACATTAAGATTGTTGGAAGAAGCATATGGCGAAGCAGCAATGAAAAAAACTCAAGTGTATGCCTGGCATAAATGCTTTTCTGGTAGACGCGATAGCATCAAAGATGACGTACACAGCGGCCGACCAACAACTGCAACAAATGAAGCAATCGCTCAGCGTGTGCGTAATGTTGTGAGGGACGATCGACGTAAAACCATAAAAGAGATAGCAGCAGAGGTCGGAATATCAGCCGGAAGTGTACACAATGTTCTTCACAAGCATCTCAACATGCATTACGTGTCTCAGAAGTTAGTTCCGAAAATGTTGTCGGCAGAACAGAAAGAAACAAGAATGACTCTTGCTGGGGACATGATCAGTATGGCTGATGAAGATGGTGATTTCTTAAACAAAATTATTGCTGGTGATGAAACTTGGTGCTACTTGTATGATCCAGTCCCTAAACGACAGTCATCTGAGTGGAAATCGAAAACATCTCCTCGGAAGCAAAAATTTCCTAGGGACACTTCCAAAGGCAAAGTTATGTTGGAAGTTTTCTTCGACTCTCAGGGCCTCATCCACCATGAGTTCATTCCAGAAGGTCGTATTGTAACGAAAGAATTGTACGTAGAAATCCTCCGTCGCCTCCGGGATGCAGTGAGAAGGAAACGTCCAGAAAAGTGGGTAGAAAACAACTGGTTCCTTATGCATGACAATGCACCTGCTCATCGCGCAATTATTGTAAAGAATTTTCTTGCCAGGCACAACATAACTGCTTTGGATCACCCACCATACTCTCCTGATCTCTCACCACCTGATTACTTTCTGTTTCCCCGTCTGAAAAGTCATCTGAAAGGACGGAGATTCAATGCTGAAGAGGTTATCGCAAACGCGACGAGAGCACTAAGACGGGTTTCACAAAATGGCTTCCAGGCCTGCTTCCAGGAACTCTACACGCGTTGGCAAAAGTGTGTTGTTGCGGAAGGCAACTATTTTGATGGAATGCTGTAGAATAATGTTTAAGGTACGTTGTTTATATGATACTAGCAAATTCCGAGAACTTTTTGAACCTAGTATGTATAAAATATGGTCATTGCGTTAGTTGTTTTCTTTACAGTCCGACACAGTTTAATAAACTTACCTACCTACCTACTGACAAAATAGTGACGCATGGACAGTTGCCTGCACCAGGACTATCAGGGCATGATATCATTTATCTATCGTTTAATCTGCAGTGTCCTAAATCGACTCCTAGAGTAATTACTTACAGGGATATCAAAAGAATAGATGATATTGCACTGAAAGAAGACGCTGCGCAACTTCCATGGCACATGATCTGGACATTACGAACTGTAGACGAGAAAGTAGACTTATTCAATACGTTAATACTTCAACTTTATGACAAACACGCACCATTAAAGACCAAACGTACCAGAAAGACCCCAGCCCCTTGGATGACGACTGAAATACATAGCCTGATGTCCGAACGCGACTTAGCCTATAGGAAATACACCCGCAACAAAAACGACGAATATTTTAACTTATATAAACACCTAAGAAACAGAACGACTCAACTAATAAGAAACGCTAAACTCAAATACTCCTACAAACTTATAGAACCCAACACAACCCCTTCCGAGTTATGGAAAAATCTGAAGGTCATTGGACTTGGAAGGGCTAGTGAACAAGCAGACATTCCCATCCCACTTGACCGATTGAACGAACACTGTAAAGGACCCGACCTTAAACAACACAACGAAACAAGACACAGTTTTGCCTGACTCAGCTCCCCCAACTCGAGACAAATTCTATTTTACTGACGTCACTCCTATTGACGTAATGAAAGCCATCCGACGCATCAAGACGAAAGCTCAAGGGCCAGACAACATTAGCATATTACTCATACAGAAAATACAAGACATAGTAATACCTACAATTGCACACATATTCAATAGTTCCTTAATCACTTCAACTTTCCCTAAAATATGGAAGCAAGCTTTCGTTCTTCCTCTTCCAAAAGTCAAAGTTCCCACCGACCCGAACGACTATAGACCAATCAGTATCCTGCCAGCCATATCAAAAGCACTGGAAAGAATCGTACACAGACAAATTACTAACTACATGAACGAACACAAACTATTCGACAAGTATCAGTCAGGTTTCAGAGCTGGACACAACACAAGCACTGCTCTACTTAAAGTGACAGAAGACATTCGTGAAGCAATCGACTCTAATAAAGTAACAATACTAACACTTCTTGACCTTAGCAAAGCTTTCAACTCTGTAAATTTCGACCTGCTCACCCATAAATTGAGAAATCTGCATTTGTCAGAGATTGCTGTGAGTTGGTTCGAATCCTACTTACGGGAAAGACAACAATGTGTTGTATCCGGGAATAGAAGCTCTTCCTGGCTTAACATAACATCAGGTATACCACAGGGTTCGGTACTCGGACCATTGTTGTTCACAATATATGTCAGTGATATTACATCTCATGTAAGGCATTGTAACTATCACTTGTATGCTGACGACCTTCAATGCTACATCTCTTCCCGCTTAGATCGAATAAATGACGCTATAGATAAATTGAACGAAGACATTGACTCGATTGTGACATGGACAAAGAAATTCCATCTTAATATCAATCCTGGAAAGACACAAGCAATCATATTAGGACACAAACGGCAAACCAACGCTGTAAAGCACCTCGACATTTTCCCCGTTAAAGTAAGTACAGTGCATATCCCTTTCAGTTCTTCGGTAAAAAATCTTGGCATTCACATGGACAATAATCTCAACTGGGACATGCAAATCACAGAAACCTGCAGAAAAGTATATTCTATTATCATTGTGCTAAAAAGGATAAATGTTCATCTTCCCTCTTGCTTAAAAAAGTCCCTTGTGCAGACCCTTGTATTTCCCTATTTTGACTATGCTGACATTTTACTGACTGACCTTTCCAGCGACAACAAAATGAAACTTCAACGTGCTCATAATTTGTGTGTACGTTTTGTAAGTAATGTTCGTAAATATGATCATATTACCCCATCCCTGGAAGCAATAGGTTGGCTTAAACTAGATAAGAAAATAAATTTACATTCACTTCTCTTTCTCTTCGAAATCTTGAACTCTTCTATTCCTTCGTACCTGTCGTCTCGCTTCACTTACCTTTCTTCCCACCACAATCTGAACACACGCTCTCGCCATGAAACAATACTAACAATACCATCCCATCGCACCTCCTCATACTCATCCTCTTTCACAATAGCCCTGCCAAGACTCTGGAATTCGTTACCTGCTAGCATCAGGGACTGTCGAAATAAAATTCAATTCAAACGCAAACTTACTAGGCACTTGGCCAGTAATTGAGACTCGTTCAGACATGGTTTCTTGTAAATAGTTCTTTTAATCTACCACAAAATATCTCAATATCCGGTAATTTCATCACTATAGAATTTTGTTATTCTAGGTTTAATTTGTAATTTAGTAAATACAAAAATATTCTTTGTTCTTAACTTCTATGATAAAATGTCTAGCTTTCATTAATCAGGTATTCTTGTCGTACTTTAATTGTAATTGTAATTGTAAATTTAATATTAATTGTAATCTTATTGTTCATGTTATAGTTGTAATCCCCTGGTAGAGGGGCAGAGAAGGCCTGACGGCCTTATCTTTACCAGGTTAAATAAATAAATCTAATCTAATCTAATAATCTACTGGCCACAGTATAAAATGTTCTCTATACTGTGTACTGGCTATAAATATATTATGGTAGTGAAAGGTTTATTATATATTCAACGGGTGCACAATACTATAATGGATATATTTAAGAGAACATATAAAAACTTATGTCTCCTTGTTGAATAAAAATATTTTCTCCACAACAAACATATGAAGTGGATACTTCCACTTTCCTTTCTTTCACTAAAACCAACTTAGCTACGTATATTCATTCCACTCATGTATAGTAATGGCCCGCTCTGTTTACAAAGCCGTATCCCTTGGCAACCTGATTAATAGCTAGGCAGACAAGTTAAGAACAATCTACAGGCCGAACAGCGCTTAGAAACGGTCTCAAAACCTCACTCAGCAGTCCCTACATATAGAAGAGTATTGATCACACATTAATGTTTTTTTTCCATTTCTTTCTTTTGCTTTTAACTTCATGGTTTATTTCCGTAAAGTAGTGTAAGCCATTACCATTCCTACAATAGTTTAAAAACTGTATTTTGCCAGAGCAGAAATTTGTGTACATTTCGAATGTAATTTTAAAATCTGAAACCGTTATCTACGTGATCCTGAAGTGTATAAGCAAACAACGTTTCTGAAACTGAAATACCTTGTTAATTTACTTCTAAAGTTACAAAAAAACTCCAGTTACAATCAGACATTGCAACTTTACTAAATTGTACAGGATATTCGCCCATTATCTCCTGGCCTCGTTGCCTCATAAGTGGTGCTATGTTGGTATCACTTGCGAGGTTCAGACTAAACAACAGCTATTAAACGAACAATTCCTGTACACTGGCAAATTTTGTCTTGAAAAAGAGTCGTAAGGATTTTTATGAAATGGAGTCAATATGCCGTGTTTGGGGAGCTAGAAAGCAATTATTTAGCTAGGTTTCCATTTCGGAAAAACTCATTTAGGCGGTGAAATAAACCGAATGACTTTTATTGACTAACTAGCCGTACCCGTGCGCTCCGCTGCACCCGTTAGAAATAAATATAAAGTAATTACATAATTAAAATAGGACATTTGATCCAGGGAACATTCGTGTTTGATAGAAGGATAAATCGTTTAATATGTTACTTAATTTAAATTCCATCCAAATAATTAAAATGCGATCATTTTGGTCCAGAGACACTCCTTTGGTGCAATGACAATTCCTTTAGCATGTTTCTTAATTTTTATTACATGCAACCATAGTTTAATGAAGATTGACATCATTTAGATTTAATGTGTATATTTTATTTTACTTGTTATAGGTTTCCATTGAATTATGGTAATAACTTAATTTTAACCCTTGTTTTCTACTTATTCAGTAAATGGCGCTTGGCCCACTATGGTTCTGAACCCTTCAAATAACTTAAATTATATTATATAATATTACATATTATATTATATTATATTATATTATATTATATAATAATAATAATAATAATAATAATAATAATAATAATAATAATAATAATAATGATTTATTTAACCTGGCAGAGTTAAGGCCATACGGCCTTCTCTAACACTCAACCAGGAGTAAAGACTGCGTTACAAAAACACTACAAATTTACAAATTACACTACAATTTTACACACAAAATTGAATAAGATAATAATAATAATAAAAAATAAACAACAAATAAGAAGAAATCGGACATAATATATAACATACAGAAAGAAAGAAAAAAGCATAATAATATGTGAACAGCAGGTCAAAATAAATGAGGCATACAAAAAAAAGACAATTATTCATAATAATAATAATAATAATAATAATAATAATAAAATAAGAATATTAATAATGATGATGATAATAATAATAATAATAATAATAATAATAATAATAATAATAATAATAATAATAATAATAATAATAATAGTAATATTAGTAATAAAATAGTGCAGTACAAAGTATACAGTGAATACAATATTATATTATATTATATTATATTATATTATATTATATTGAATTATATTATATTATATCATATCAGAAGTTACTGTAATAACATTATGGCCATCTAGAGAAACTACACTTTCCAATGGTGAAATAATAATTAATTATACAAATCGGTTAATTTAGCTTAAGATATTACTTCATACAAACACAGAAACATTCTCTGTAGCTATCTTTCATAGCTTTCTATTGTTGCTGTCCAAGGCCCCTTATAGACGAAGTCATTTGTTTTTTAATTCATTACACGGCCTTAGATGGCAGATATTTTAATTTTAAAACTCATTTATCTCATTAACTATCAGTCCTATCAAAAATTTTCAGGGAATAAAACTTATCGCAAATTATTTTCAAAGAAACTTTTGTTATGTAACATTTTTCACAAAAATCAATAATAAGCGAGATATTTCGATTTATTTAATTCAGGCCCCCTTATAACTCCCCTTTTAAATAATGTATTTTGAATGCCATATAGCCTAAAATCTAAGTTACAACGAACTTAATTTATATTCCAATTTTCATCGAAATCCGTTCAGCTATTATCGCGTGAAAAGGTAACAAACATACAGACAAAAATTTCAAAAAAGCTATTTTCGGTTTCAGGGTGGTTAATTATATATGTTAGGACCAATTATTTTTGGAAAATAGAAAATTACCAGAAAAATTTCGGCTACAGATTTATTATTAGTATAGATAGATAAGCAATTCTTATACACTATCTACCAAAAAGTAATTGGGCACCCAGGATTTTAGGTGCTAGGTGCCATGTTTCGGTGGCTACTATGCAGTGGTATGCAGACAATAATGTTCACCGGTGGGACTGGCCTGCACGGAGTCCTGATCTCAATCCCATTGAGCACCTTTGGGACGGATTGGATCGGCGATTGAGGTTTCGGGAAATGCGGCCAACTTCCATTGTCCAACTGAGTGCCATGTTGCAAGAGGAATGGCAACGCATTCCAGTGGATATCCTACACAAACTAGTGGAGAGCATGCCTGACGGGGTGGCTGCTGTTATAGCAACAAGAAGTGGTACCACGAGGTTCTACAGAGACAAAAACAGTGCCCAATTACTTTTTGGTAGATAGTGCAATAACAAGGTGGATCAAAAGTCGCTTTCCCCAATATTTGTTCTTAGGTTTCATATTTGTACACATATACAGATGTCATAACTTGAGTAAACGAAAAGCTGGTATAATAAGTGGTGGGTTGGCAACCATGTTCGTGCATCAACTGTTTTTCCGATGTCATGTCTTGTTATTGTTGTTGTTTTGTTTTATTGTGTTGGGTCGCGTCTCTATGCAGTAACTGCTGGTTTCTTACTATGAATCAGAAATTAACCACAGAACAACGTGTTTTGTGCTAATAAGTTGGAAGCACAGTAAGAACAGTTCATTTAATTAATTAATGTATTAATCATTTATTTGTAATTATACTATAAAATGTTTAAATTAAATTATGATTTCAGCAGATAATGAAAACGTATTTCTGTTATAATAACAAAAGAAAAGCGCAGTAATGTAATTAACATTTTAAACCTGTATTTCGCTTTTCTCAATTGGTATTACTGAATAACATTCAATTTCTTTATTGCAGTAATCGATATTCATCTATTTCGGCTTCACAATGTCTGAATAGGTTAAGTATTCATAAACATACAATTATTAACATTTTGTAAGCGAATTTTAGGGATATATTATTTACATTTTTATTTTATTCACGAAATAAATGTCACTCGAGGTCTCTTGTGACATTATTATAGATAAATTTTATCTCTACGGCAAAATCATCCAGTGCAATTTGCCTACTCCCAGCAGACTGGCTTCCATAATTCCTCTCTGAAAACTCATTCCAAGATCATATCTCTCGAAAACCAATGCAAGGCTGTTGCTGCAGTACCTTACATAAAACCTGTCGTATGTAGTTTGCCTATGGCTCTTTCCATAAAGAAGTAATGATACGCTCTGAATAAAATACAGAATGAAGGTACGTCCAGCAGCAAATATACATACTCAGCGTTGCATCTACAACACAAGGAGACTGGAATCAGTGTTGCCAACAGTTGTTCGAATAATCCCGCTAGATGACTTTCGAATACCCGCACTTTTCCAGCAAATATCTCTAGATTTTAATGCATACTTACTATTAAATATTAATAATAATAATAATAATAATAATAATAATAATAATAATAATAATAATAATAATAATGGTCCAGATAGAGCATCCACCCGCCAATATAACGAATATTGCATACTTTTTTCATTGCCAATGTGGCGCTATAAAGCAATTTTGAACACTTTTATCACAGACACAACATATTTAAATTCTTATTGCACTATATAGGAGAGAGTCGAGTAGTATCGGACATCGGGTAATATCGGACAGTGCGTTTCTTTCATCTACCACCATATGGTAGTACCACAGTCTACTATATACAGTCGCGAAGCTTGAGGTGATTTTTTGCAAATCTCGTGATAAAGCGCTCCAAGCGGTTAGCAACTAGAAACAATAGACTGTCCACTGTCGACTTTGGACTGTGTCGTATTTCCATCGAGTGCTAGCTCGTTGCGTATTTCACATTGATGCTTGTGAAATGTTCGTTATTGATTGTAATGAAAATGTTAATGGCTAAAATACAATAATTGGAATAATAATATTTTACTAGAGACGTAGAAAAATTAAGTTTGCTTTAATGAAATTTATTGATCACGTTTTATTTTCAATTCTGGTGGGATTATTATTGCTTAGGCCTACTTTTTTTTTTCAAAGGATATGTTTTTAATTATAGCTGTTAATTTTATTGTTATTTTTATTTGTTACTTTACTAGAGACGTAGAAAAAGTCTGTTACAATAAAATTTATTGATCACGTTTTATTTCCAATTCTGGTGTGATTATTATTGCTTAACCTCATCCCACTTTGCTAACTACGTAAGCCTACACTACAAGTACCGGTACACGTAAGTTACTCCATTAATTCATATTTTCATTATTATTGTTGTAAAGGGAAATGAAAATTAATATTTATTGGTTTCATAGTTAATTATCGCTATAATCTTGAATGAGTGAAGCGATTACAGTAAATTTCAGTTCGTTTTGCACAAACAAAAATAATATTAACCTATTTCTTGCAGGTATCTTCGAGTTTATGGTGGAGTTTAATATACTTCATCAAAATAATAAATTAACTTTATGCATTTAATATTTCAATAATGGAAGGAAGGTGTTAATTTTTCCAAAAGAACACAACGAAAGTGTAGCATATTTTGTCGTCTACTAGGAGAGAGATCTGCGATGATGAGACGATAGTAGCGATCCTAGTGGTGGGCAATTACCCATGTTTGCATTTTTACTACATATTGAGCTTCGCGACTGTATATAGTAGACTGTGGTAGTACCTGAATGACATGGTTACGTTTCTCTATGCTACATCACAGAAACGTAACCATGTCAATCAGGTACTATCATCGTGTGGTAGATGAAAGAAACTCTCTGTCCGATATTACCCGATGTCCGATACTACCCGACTCTCCCCTATATATTACCGTTAATACCCAAAATCCGACAAAACCGGTTTCAAATAGTAAAAAGTAATTTTAAAATATAGATAGATAGAAAGCGAATTTTCGTAAGATCTAGAATCAATGACAGGTTAGGTTTGGTTTCTATAGTTTTTTTTTTTTCACCACACAAAAACCTAAACAAACCAAACCTAACCTGACATTGATATTGTATATTATACGAAAACTCACTTTCTATCTTTATTTGCTTAAACTAGTTTTTACTAGCTGAAAGTGGTTTTGACGGATTTCGGGTTTTAACGGTAACATATATAATATGGAATTATCACTACATTAACACATCCTTTATTTTACAAAAAAACACACTGAACGAATTAAACGTAATTATGAAAGCCGGTTATAATTCAAATATGAACTTAATTTAAGAAATTTTAAAGATTAAAAACCGCTAGTATTCCCGCTAAGCGGGATAATATAATTTTACCCGCGAAATGGTTATCCAAAAAAGCTAGATTTAGCGGGAAAACCGCTGAATTGGCAACACTGACTGGACTGAAGAAAAGGTCAGCCAGTGCGTGGTTTACACTGGTGAACATGGACATCTTGTGCATGCAAGTGTAGGGTCACGCCACGTAAGAGTAGGTGTGATAATTGTTATCCAAGTAAAAACGTTGTTTCCTTGTTTTACGTTACTGTGGGCAACCCTATCTGATCTTAATAAAATAAACAAAAACGAGTGAGGAATTCAAACAGCTGCTTTAAGTAATTATTTGTGTCTAGTTTATCAACCGGATATACAACAAATTACATTGGAACGATTTTTTCTCGCATAAAAATAAAACATTTAGGGCTATGGACCTGTGAAATTCCTAACTTCTACATTTTATATCAATTAATCTGAAATTTTACCATATATTTCTTACAATGTGGAAATGCAATACACAAATTTTCACTTTGATATTCCAATTAGTTTATTTATAATTATTTTTAATACCAAATTAAAATTGTCCCAAATTTCAAAGTTTACATAATTTTTCTTTAAATGTATATTTAATTTATTCCTGTATGTAAAATGTGACACAGGTTTTCATATTTCTTCTATTACATTTTGAGAGAAAAAAAATATCTTATAGTTGTTATTTGTTTTTTTTTTTCCTTTTTTTTTAAACTTATCACATCCTCATCACATGACGATTTCAATACAGTAGATCCCTCTTATCCAGCACCAAAGGGACCAGGCTAGTTCCAGATACGAGGTTTTGCCAGATAATTGAATAAATACTGGTATACAAAAAAAGTTCGTATTTCATGGTGCCAAATGTTGAAACTGCATCCATATGAAGCTTATTTCTCTATCACTTGCTCATAACTGAATAAACATAAAAATTGTGTGGATTTTCCTTATTAAACACACCACACAACACAAATAATACACTAATTTTAGGTTCGAATATTCACTAAAAATGAAAGTTCGTGCGCACTTCCTAATGTGGCAACACTGACGGCCCGAACATAACTAAATAAACATAAAAACTGTGTGAACTTTCCTTATTGAAACACATCACACAACACAAATAATACACTAATTTTAGGTGCGAATATTCACTAAAAATGAAAGTTCGTGCGAACTTCCTAGTGTGGCAACACTGACGGCCCGAACATAACTAAATAAACATAAAAATTGTGTGAACTTTCTTTATTAAAACACATCACACAACACAAATAATACACTAATTTTAGGTGCGAATATTCACTAAAAATGAAAGTTTGTGCGAACTTCCTAGTGTGGCAACACTGACGGCCCGAACATAACTAAATAAACATAAAAATTGTGTGAACTTTCTTTATTAAAACACATCACACAACACAAATAATACACTAATTTTAGGTGCGAATATTCACTAAAAATGGAAGTTTGTGCGAACTTCCTAGTGTGGCAACACTGACGGCCCGAACATAACTAAATAAACATAAAAATTGTGTGGACTTTCTTTATTAAAACACATCACACAACACAATAGGCCTACACAAATTTTAGGTGTGAATATTCACTGAATATTAAAGTTTGTGCGAACTTCCTAATGTGGCAACACTGACGGCCCGAACATAACTAAATAAACATAAAAATTGTGTGGACTTTCTTTATTAAAACACATCACACAACACAATAGGCCTACACAAATTTTAGGTGTGAATATTCACTGAATATTAAAGTTTGTGCGAACTTCCTAATGTGGCAACACTGACGGCCCGAACATAACTAAATAAACATAAAAATTGTGTGGACTTTCTTTATTAAAACACATCACACAACACAATTGGCCTATACAAATTTTAGGTGTGAATATTCACTGAATATTAAAGTTTGTGCGAACTTCCTAATGTGGCAACACTGACGGCCCGAACATAACTAAATAAACATAAAAACTGTGTCAACTTTCTTTATTAGAACACATCACACAACACAAATAATGAAATAATTTTAGGTGCGAATATTCACTGAAAATGAAAATTCGTGCGCACTTCCTAATGTGGCAACACTGACGGCCCAGACTGTGGCAATCTGGCAGATTTAATTTTTTTTTTTTTTTTTTTTTTTTTTTTGCCCAGCTAGAAGTGTCGTTGTTTTGGTATTGCCGGTTACGAGGGATTTTATTGTGCTTTCAACAGCAGAAGAAAACGTGTGTCAGTTTACTTCACATGCTTTTGTGAACTTCTGTGCAAACTTTCGCTGAAATCACAGAAAAACTGCATTCATTAGAGTATTTTTTATGTTATAAAATGTAGAAAATCGACAAAACGAATATCAAAGTATAGCATGTATATGATATATATTTTCAATAACTCTCCTTTCTAAGCAGGTCTATCACACATATTTTTTCTCCTACACAACAGCGCGAAATACGAACTGAAAGAAAAGTAAAATTAGTTAGAATGAAGAACACAGTCTGTTAGAACAGCTGAGTTTCAGTTTAAAGGGCTCTAGCTCCACGCATGCGCTAGTTTCTTTAATTTTGTCTTGTGGGGCTTTAAATTATTATAAGGCCAAAATAAGCACAGATTTAGAAAACAAACATTATTTTATTATTTACAAAATTTCCATTTTTAAATGTTTTTTTCGTTATTTTCACCGATCCATTAACCTTAAAACAATTAAATGTTCATGAAAAGTTTTACTGATGTTGGAGAATACTTACTTACTTACATACTTACCGGCTTTTAAGAAACCCGGAGGTTCATTGCCGCCCTCACATAACCCCGCCATTGGTCCCTATCCTGAGCAAGATTCATCCAGTCTCTGTCATCATATCCCACCTCCGTCAAATCCATTTTAATATTAGCTTCCCATCTACTGTACGTCTCGGCCTCCCTAAAGGCATTTTTTCCTCCGACCTCCCAACTAACACTCTATATGCATTTCTGGATTCTCCCATACTTGCTACACGCCCTGCCCACCTCAAACGTCTGGATTTAATGTTCCTAATTATGTCAGGTGAAGAATACAATGCGTACAGTTCTGTGTTGTGTAACTTTCTCCATTCTCCTGTAACTTCATCCCTCTTAGCCCCAAATATTTTCCTAAGCACCTTATTCTCAAACACCCTTAACCTATGTTCCTCTCTCAAAGTGAGAGTTCAAGTTTCACAACCATACAGAACAACCGGTAATATAACTGTTTTATAAATTCTAACTTTCAGATTTTTGGACAGCAGACTGGATGATAAGAGCTTCTCAACCGAATAATAACACGCATTTCCCATATTTATTCTGTGTTTAATTTCCTCCTGAATATCATTTATATTTGTTACTGTTGCTCCAAGATATTTGAACTTCTCCACCTCTTCAAAAGATAAATTTCCAATTTTTATATTTCCATTTCGTACAATATTCTCGTCACGAGACATAATCATATACTTTGTCTTTTCGGGATTTACATCTCTTTACTTGTTTCAAGTAAAATTTCAGTGTTTTCTCTAATCGTTTGTGGATTTTCTCCTAACATATTCACGTCATCCGCATAGACAAGTAGCTGATGTAACCCGTTCAGTTCCAGAATATGGTCGTAAAAGAAGTTTTATGAAACTGGAAGCAACCCATTGGCCGCTTGGCTGAAATATTGGCTCTACAAGCAGCGGAAAATTCGGATTTCAAATGTTTATAAAACGACCAAGTGCAATTTTATTCGTTGAGAAAAATATAGTAGGATTTTCGATCTATTCTTTTCAGAAATTCGCATTTATAATAGAAGTAGCTTATTTCACAATTACTCCATAACTAAGGCGTCATCCTTATCATCGGTACAGCAGTCAGCTGTCATTTATTTTAATCTTTTCCGTTACCTATGCACTTAAGTATCACATAACCTCCAAGGCCACAAATATGTCTAATGTAATTACACACAACCAGTTCGTAATTTATCGACAAGACATGTAGATACAATGGCACAGATACGGAGATATCAAGGGTGGAGATAATGAAAGTGAACCACATAGTTACAAATTTAGTATGTATAGAGAAAAACTGATCTGTGTGTCAACGGCAATATGAAACCACAGAGTTAATGTGTACCTACTAATAGCATAATAGAGAAGACCATGACGGCTTCATCCAAAATTATATTGAAATGGTAAACTCATCGCACTATCTACCACAAGCTAGTAATGACGATTCGTGGAAAACAATGAAATAACGCCCCAATTTGTTTTATAATTCTATTGCAAAAAATAAATTAATCAACACAATGTACGCAATTTATACATCTCTGTGATAAATTACTTTTCATTGATTGGAAACTCACAATGCAATCACAGATAATCAATTGAGCTGTGTTACGTTTGTTTCTGTGTAATTACTATTATAAATGTATAAATATATAGGAGACTGCAGCCAAGTTCCCTCACTTACATTTGTTTTTACCAGCAGAGAGCGTGATTGTAGGACAGTTCACACGCAGCCAGTGTCAACATCATTTGCACATAAATTCTGAAGACTGACTACAGAGGTCAGCACATTGACCGCAGAAAATTTATGAAGAATGCAACATGAAAATATTACTTACTTACTGGCTTTTAAGGAACCCGGAGGTTCATTGCCGCCCTCACATAAGCCCGCCATTGGTCCCTATCCTGAGCAAGATTCATCCATTCTCTATCATCATAACCCACCTCCCTCAAATCCATTTTAATATTATCTTCCCATCTACGTCTCGGCCTCCCCAAAGGTCTTTTCCCCTCTGGCCTCCCAACTAACACTCTATATGAGTTTCTGGATTTGCCCATACGTGCTACATGCCCTGCCCATCTTAAACGTCTGGATTTAATGTTCCTAATTATGTCAGGTGAAGTATACAATGCGTGCAGTTCTGTGTTGTGTAACTTTCTCCATTCTCCTGTAACTTCATCCCGCTTAGCCCCAAATATTTTCCTAAGCACCTTATTCTCAAACACCCTTAACCTATGTTCCTCTCTCAGAGTGAGAGTCCAAGTTTCACAGCCATACAGAAGAACCGGTAATATAACTGTTTTATAAATTCTAACTTTCAGATTTTTGGACAGCAGACTGGATGACAAAAGCTTCTCAACCGAATAATAACACGCATTTCCCATATTTATTCTTCGTTTAATTTCCTCCCGAGTGTCATTTATATTTGTTACTGTTGCTCCAAGATATTTGAATTTTTCCACCTCTTCGAAGGATAAATCTCCAATTTTTATATTTCCATTTCCAATGCAGTTATAATTGCAAATATATAGATTATTCAAAAGTCAGGAAAAATTATTAATTTTATTCTCACAGAAATTCTGTTTCAATTGTTTCACTATTCTTTTTAATTCATTTATACACGCTTTAGCATCTGTGGTCATATCGCGTGTTAGGATCTTTGGGTATACCAGCAGGCCGTTTCTATTATTGTTGAGTTACTGTTTCTATTACCGTGTGTTATAGACACTGCCTGCTGGATCGCAGCCGTAAGATGTGATCCAGCATGCAGTGATTATAGATATGTAACTGATATTAGATTTCTGATTAGTATAATGTTTATGATATTGGTTATTGAGGCGGTAATGGATCATGGTATGTAAACTTCCAATCCGGCATTTGTCTTGAATTCTAAATGGATGAGGTATGAATCCTGATATGTGTCGTCATTGCAGAAAGTTGCAAAAAAAAAAAAAAAAAAGTTTGAAGAAATTTCTAGATTAGGGTCTACTAATTATTCAGGCGAAAAATGGCGACTAGGCCTATATTTCAATGTTTTGAAATTGGTTTATACGTGAACAAATTCCATTCTTTTATTAACAAAACTACACTAGTTTTATATTACCTAACTTTTAAGGAAGTTATGAATGTTTTCAAATATTTCTAGACTTTTTAATAATCCTACATAATACAGGGTAAGGTATAATAATCAAATTTTCTAACTGAAGTTGTTAGTCTAAAAAACGTACTGCAATAAAACATCTATAAAACATGGGTTCGATCTACGAGTATATTATAATACTAACAAATGGTATGGAGACTTCGACCGCTGATGGCAATGAAACGAAAGAACCATTAATAAAGTATAGGAAATTCATGAAGGCATAAGACCAAAAAAGAAACATACATTTTTTTTTTATAAATCAACATTTTTTCAGATGTTGATAGCACACATAAACTGGAATTAAATTATGCTTTTATCGTATACATACACGGATATTTTTTTCGTATACAAGTTGAACCGTAAGAAATGTCATTAATATCAAGGGATTATTCTTTGAGATATTTCAAACAAAAAGTGTAATAAAAAATTGTTCGTTTTCTTCCTTTTGGAAATAAAAATTTTTTATATGAAACATTTCAGAGCGTGTTTTGGGAAAGCCATTGATTTAATTCCCAATATGCTTAGTCATTTTATTAGTCAGTGTATTATGATAATGAATGCTTGAAAGAATTTTAGTTTTGTCCTTTAAATGTGCAGAAATTTGATCCGAACAAATGTAACCTTTCGTTCTGCAAAGGAATTTACAATGTTACATTTGTTCGGATCACGTTTTTGCACATTTAAGGGACAAAACTAAAATTTTTTCAATAATTTATTATCATAATACCCCGCTCTCTTCAATTGACTGAGTATATTGGAAATTAAATCAATGACTATTATTTGCGGATGACATTGAATTGTATAAAGAAATCAAAACTGTATCAGATTGTAAGCTACTTCAAACAGATATTACAAACTTACATATTTGGAGTATTAATAATAAATTGTTATTTAATATTAATAAGTGTATACATATGACCTTTTTTAGATTGAAAAATACAATTAAATTTTCATATAAAATAGAGGTAACAGTTTTACCAGCAGAAAATGAACATAAAGATTTAGGTATATTATTTAGCAGTAATTTTACATTTCATAGTCATATTAATAATATTATAAATTTGTCCTATAAAAGTTTTGGTTTTGTTATGAGAAATTCTTGTAAATTTAAAGTCAAAACTATAATAATTTTGTATAATTCCATTGTTCGATTTAAATTAGAGTATGCTGCGGTTATCTGTAACCCAGTTAATAACAAATATATTCTGTTACTAGAAAAAATTCAAAATATATTTTTAAAATGGTTATATTACAGACTTTATAATGATTATCCTACCTATGAGATATATTTTATATATATTTTGATGTACCGAAGTACATATGATATTTCCATGCATATATTCTGCGTCATCATATGATGAAAGAGTGATGGAACGGAGAAAAATTCTCTCCGGCGCCGGGATTTGAACCCGGGTTTTCAGCTCTACGTGCTGATGCTTTATCCACTAAACCACGCCGGATACAACCCCGACGCCGGTTAGAATCGTCTCAGATTAAGCTCCATCTCTTGGGTTCCCTCTAGTGGCCGCCCTCTCCACTACGTCATAGATGTCTATGAACGCAGGACCGAAGTCCATACATGTGTTGAGGTGCACTCGAATGAGTGACTGGTTGGCCGCGATCCGACGATATGGGCGCCGTCTTACATCACAAAGTGATTTATTACGCATATCATATATATTTTGATGTACCGAAGTACATATGATATTTCCATGCAGATATTCTGCGTCATCATATGATGAAAGAGTGATGGAACGGAGAAAAATTCTCTCCGGCGCCGGGATTTGAACCCGGGTTTGCACCTCAACACATGTATGGACTTCGGTCCTGCGTTCATAGACATCTATGACGTAGTGGAGAGGGCGGCCACTAGAGGGAACCCAAGAGATGGAGCTTAATCTGAGACGATTCTAAGGGGCGTCGGGGTGGTATCCGGTGTGGCTTAGTGGATAAAGCATCAGCACGTAGAGCTGAAAACCCGGGTTCAAATCCCGGCGCCGGAGAGAATTTTTCTCCGTTCCATCACTCTTTCTACCTATGAGAGTTATGCTACAATGCTTCAACATTTCCATTTTACTAGTTTGCAAAGTAGACGAAATTGTCAATCTTTAAACTTTCTTTATAAAATTATTAACAATAAGTTGGACTGTGTTGGTTTATTTTATTATTTATTTTATTATATAACATGATATGCACCACAGAATTATTTGTTATATTTTACAGAATATTGTTGTCAGTTAATTTGAAGCTACTTTCACACCTTATTTCAATTTCTCTTTTTTTCTTTCTCTTTCTATTTTGTTTCAGTTTTTATTAAGTGTATGTTGCCTTTTCCTTGTTTCTGTTTTATAAATTAATTTGTTAGTCGTGAACTTCTTTTGTTTGAAATATCTCAAAGAATAACAGCATGTAATTATTGTCATTATTTATGGTTCAGCCTCCATACATTTACGTTAAATTGTGCCACATAGATTATTCGCAAAAAATAATTACAAGTTCGAAATTCAACAGGCCTAAAATGAAACCAAATCTTCGGTGCTTGAAAACGGATAGATCACAAAATATTCAACCATCACTGAGTCTCCTGGATGATGGTTGAATAGCTATAGGTGATCCCATTCTTCTGTAAGTAATAAAATTGGTGTACAGGTCTCTTTCGCAGGTGTTCATACCGCGAAAATTTGTACGTAACATTACTAGAACAATATAGAAGTGTACTGTACAAGACAGCTATGATGGCGTATTAGTGATAAATGCAAAAGTGTCACAAGATCTAACATTTATTATTAATCTGCCTTGTGGTACTTCTTCATAAATCTTTATTCCAAGGACAGGTTTTGTAATATTTCTGAAACGTAATAAAAATTGAATTACTACTGTGGCAACCTGTATAAACACAGACTGGAAGATATAATGAAAGATTATTTTAACTGATAATACATAACATCTTTCTTTTTTAGTTATTTTACTACTTCCTTTCCTATCAACTTACAATCCAGTGCATTGTAAGGGAGGATATAATATATTTTGATCAATATTACACAGGTACACACCGAGAGCCTCTCCAGGCGTGTGGTTAACACTAGGAAGACTTGGTGATATATCTAGAAAGACTGAGGAGGATATTTTGACCCCTTGTTTTATATTTCCTTAATTTGCAGAGAAAAATAATTTAGTTGTGTAATGTGTAATGTAATGCATTAGCAATATATTTTTAAGCATCATAATGACGATTTTTAACAACAGAAGTACAGTCAGTATAAAAATGCAGTAGGTAGCACAAAACAGTAAGATTCTAATATTATATTGTTATGGATTAACGTTATTGTATTTCTTAGTAAGTAATATTTTCGTTATTAATATTTTTTCCAACAGTTGTAAGAATTATTGTCAACAAATGAAGTACTACTTTTGGGTGGTATCGGCGGAATGTTTACAAATTCTCAAACACAGCAATCTTCTCATTTTATGTAGTTTACATACGAAAGCATAGGATTGAGTTCAAAATTACACTAACTGAATAACATTACGCTTCATTAGTATATAGAGTTTTCAGTAACTGTAACTTAAAGTAGTATATAAATGTCTGTAAAAACCTTTCGTGTTTTTATTCTGTTAAATGTAACATTTCAGCTTATCTTTGTCTTGAGGTTAAGTATTGTTGTTTCGTATTTCCGCTCTGAGTAGCTGGCAATAGTATTTAGTATGCCGTGATAGCAGTTTGTTTTTGAACATCATTACAAGAAAACAATGTCTTATTGCTGTGTTTTATAATAATTATTATCATTTCCGTAAGTAATTCGGTTTTACAAGTCATTTAATTTTAATCCTTGAATAATCTTATTAAATTGCATTCATGGTTTCATCACAGTCAAGTAATACAGTCACGAAGCTCAATACGTAGGGAATATGCATCTAATGACAGTTGAACTTTAGTTGCTAGCCACTAGGATCGCTACTATCCCACAGTCTATTGTTCCTAGTACTCTCAGTTGCTAACCGTTGGAGCATTGTATCGTGAGAAATGCAAAAAGTCACCTCAAGCTTCGTGACTGCATGTACTAGACTGTGGTTTCATCTTATTAGCATGATGAAACAGCACTCGTGCAATTACTATAGATGAACTACTTCTTCTCAAAATATTGGACATTTTCACACCTTGCATATTTTATTTCGTAATTAGAATTCTCGAAGGATTTTTGAAGTGGAACTTCTTTATGCAGGTTACGAGATGAACGCTGTGAAATAAAATTCCATGACGTTTTAAGAAGGCTTTGCGTGTTGTTGCTACGAGATTGTGTACGTTACTATGTTATCCTGTAAATAAAGTTGTGGATATTTGCGGATTTTCACCAATTGATAGAAATTAATGCACAAATTTGTGGGAGCGGAACTCCCGACAAGCTGTGCGTCTTCTGTATAGTATTGCGATGTTATACAGTTGAAACCAGTAAATGAAGTTACGTAGATTTTTGCTAGAAAGCATGCCGAAATGAGGTGCTGATATGATAATACGAAGTCTACTTTTATAATGTACGCATCCCAAAAAAGAATTTTTATTACACTACAGCACCGCTGATTAGTGATGAAAGAAATAAATTAGATACCGATATATTGATATTGTAATATATTGCAAACGTAATAAATTTCGATAAACGATATATATCGCAGAAAATATATCGATAGATGGAACGATTATCGATATATCGCTATTCCGTAAGTAAATTGCATTTTCAGGCGTACATTTACTGTATTACAATAAAATTACTTGAATTTTAATATTCCTTTTTACCATTGAAATTAACATCATAACAGTCAAAAGCATACATGTGAAATTGTAACAATAAACAATACATTTTCAATACCATAACCAAAATGAAAATTTTGATGGAGGCAAGGGAGCTTAAATGATATAGTGGGAAAGAGTTAAGTGAACTTTACATGGTTGAGTATTTGATATTGGAACACGATTAAATTATTCTAATGTTATATAGGATTCAATCCAGGACACAGATATAATGCTCTTTTCTACCTAACAACGTAATCATTTTTAAATGTATCTAAATAAAACTTGTAATTATTTTTAAATGTAAGTAAACAGTACTTAGAATGTTATAACTTTTAACAAACTTCACAGTTGATTTGATACAATTCTTCTATAGTAAGTTCTCATTGCAAGTTATTGTTATACTCCAACATTCCAAACAACAATGGTGATGATTATATGGATAGAATTTTTATGCACTAAAAGATATGATAAGAAAACAGGATGTCAGCACTAGGTTGTGCATAGAAATCATAGCCGTAAACAAATGTCACATCGGTATTATATCCTTGTTTCTCTTTCCATTTCAGAATATAGAAATAAAAGTTTTGATACCCATTCTGAGGTCAGACGGTTCCCTTTCAGGGTGGGAGTTGCTCCTGACTTGGAGTACATTAATAACAATATTAAAACAGTAGTACATAACCTCCTGTCTGTCTCACTTCGCACACGCTGCATTTTGAATTTGGTGCTGCATATTAAAGAGTTTGAATTCGAATTCCAGTCCAGCCAATTAGAGCAAGGCATTGAGTGAGGTTGCACAATTATGTAACTGCCCACCTTCAGTAGCGCCATCTTTCGGGAATTATTGGAGTTGTCTAGTGTGGATTTTGTTGTTGTTGATAATGATAATTCCACAAAAAAAGTCGGTAAATTTTGAGAAAATCGATATATTATACGATATATTGAATCAAAATTTCGATATCGATATATCGCTATATCGGAACGAAAATATCGGTATTTCGTAAAAACCGATATATCGTTCCCATCTCTACTCGAGTGCCTTTGCGAGCAATGCTGACACACTAGCGGTGTAGCCAATCAGATTAAATGAATACCGCTACAACATAAGTTCAAAATACTAGTTCCTACAAAGGGAGTCGTATAATTTTCAGGCAAGCTTGATAGAAGTCATCGAAGTCCAGATGTGCTGTCGTAGGAATAAACAAACGAAGTCGAGTTACCATACACGTGAAAACGGGAAAAACAAGTTTCAAGATAGGGCAGACGAGCATTCAAAACTGGATAAGAGATGATTGTCGTATAGGTACACGTTGTTGTCATGGAAACCCTTCTTTTATCTTCTAAATAATATTATCAGAAGCACATCAGGTAACTGCAAAATGTTGACTGGTTGCTATGGTACAGATTCACACGAAATAAACCTGTGCAATGTACGTACATCCAATTCCAGCGTTAATACCATACACAATCAACACTTTCCCCTCCATTCGTGACGTGAAATTGTGAATTCTAGTTTATAATAAATTGTGAATTCTTCATACAACTATATTATAATGCAAGGAGAAAATATAAAACCTTTATAAAATCGCAGGCCTAATTTCTAGATTTCTATATAAATACAAGTTTCAAATGCTACTTTAATATTTACATCTAAGCACTTTCATTCATACTGTTCTGTCCAAGGGCAAGTCTTTCATTCCAAAACCCAGCTTTCTCCAATCTTTTCTATTTTCTGCTTTTCTCTTTGTCTCCTCATATGATCCATAAAATTATCTTAATATCGTCTATCAACTGGTATCTTCTTCTGCCCCGAACTCTTCTCCCGTTCACAATTCCTTCCATTGCATCCTTCAGTATGCATGGTGATACATTTTTTTAATTATTGCGAGTTTATACAGCTATATTTCCACCTATATTCCCTGTGTTCCAATGTTCCAAGGTACAAGAGGGTATGATCAAAGGTACACGAACCTGTTGTACCCTGGATCACTTCACATATCCCTTCATTTTATTTTTTTCATCCTTAATAGATATCTGTAAAACAGGATAAATACCTGTAGGAAATTGTAAAGGAAACTTCAATAATTATTTCAAGCATTTTTTCAACAGTAATCTCACTAGAGGTTTTGATTTATCTAGAGAAAATCAAAACTATAGTGGAATTTAATTGATTATTACACGATTAGAAGAAAGTATATAAAGATGAGAAGAAATAAAGTATTCTAATACAATAAAATATATATTGATTGACTTACTAAAATTCTGTTTCACTAATGTTAGCTTCACCAAAACGTTAGAATAGAGCCGCCATTTTAAGTTGTTTGTCTATGCTGTAAAAAAATGACGATCGCAAAGCATGTTTTAGAGTACCGTAAAGAATTTGTAGTTTGAAATGTTGGCAAACAAAGAAACAAGTGGTAGGGAGGTAATAAAAACAGAAGACAGTATATAAAGATTAGAAGAGATAAAGTACTCTAATACAATAAAATATATTTTAATTGACTTAGTAAAATTCTATTTCACTAATGTTAGCTTCATCATAGCCACCGGCGTGGCTCAGTCGGTTAAGGCGCTTGCCTGCCGATCTGAAGTTGCGTTCGGGCGCGGGTTCGATCCCCGCTCGGACTGATTACCTGGTTGGGTTTTTCCGAGGTTTTCCCCAACCGTAATGTGAATGCAAGATAATCTATGGCGAATCCTCGGCCTCATCTCGCCAAATGTCATCTCGCTATCACCAATCTCATCGACGCTAAATAACCTAGTAGGTAGTTGATACAGCGTCGTTATATAACCAACTAAAACTTAAAACTTCACAAAATGTTTCAACGAGCCGCCATTTTCAGTCGACTATCTATGCGGGAAACAAATGACGATCGGAAAGCATGTTTTATAGTACTGTAAAGAATTTGCAGTTTGAAATGTTGGCAAACAAAGAAACAAATGTTAGGGTAGTGATAAAAACAAACAAATGCTAGTGAATATGAAATTAAACAAATGCTAGTGCATATAAAATTAAACAAATGCTAGTGAATATGAAATTAAACAAATGCTAGGAAAGCGATAAAACTGTGCGATAACCGGCTATGATTGGTTGAAAGACGTTCTTTCGTACCGTTTTATTGGTCAAAAGTAGTATGACGTAGTAAAAGTGTACTTACTATACTATAAAGAATTTGTAGTTTGAAATATTGGCAAACAAAGAAACAAATGCTAGGATAGTGATAAAAACAAACAAATGATAGTGCATATAAAATTAAACAAATGCTAGTGAATATAAAATTAAACAGATGCTAGAAAAGCGATAAAATTGTGCGATAACCAGCTATGATTGGTTGAAAGACGTTCTTTCGTACCGTTTTATTGGTCAAAAGTAGTATGACGTAATAAAAGTGTACTAACTATACTATAAAGAATTTGCAGTTTGAAATGTTGGCAAACAAAGAAACAAATGTTAGGGTAGTGATAAAAACAAACAAATGCTAGTGAATATGAAATTAAACAAATGATAGTGCATATAAAATTAAACAAATGCTAGTGAATATAAAATTAAACAAATGCTAGTGCATATAAAATTAAACAAATGCTAGTGAATATAAAATTAAACAAATGCTAGTGAATATAAAATTAAACAAATGCTTGGAAAGCGATAAAATTGTGCGATAACCAGCCATGATTGGTTGAAAGACGTTCTTTCGTACCGTTTTATTGGTCAAAAGTAGTATGACGTAATAAAAGTGTACTTACTATACTATAAAGAATTTGCAGTTTGAAATATTGGCAAACAAAGAAACAAATGCTAGGGTAGTGATAAAAACAAACAAATGCTAGTGAATATAAAATTAAACAAATGCTAGGAAAGCGATAAAATTGTGCGATAACCGGCTATGATTGGTTGAAAGACGTTCTTTCGTACCGTTTTATTGGTCAAAAGTAGTATGACGTAGTAAAAGTGTAATAATCATTTAAAAATTTTCATTTCCCAAAATTAAAAAATAAAATAAAATGTAAAAAGTGATTTAAGGTACAACAGTCTCCCATATCGTTATTATATGTTATGTTATACATATACAATAATGATGAAGATGAAGATGATGATGATGATGATGATGATGATAATAATAATAATAATAATAATAATAATAATAATAATAATAATAATAATAATAATAATCCAAAGTTGCTTATCGAATGAAACGAAGGGGTTAGATCATGACTGGGCAGTATGAAGAGTTCCAAGTTCCAATAAGCCACTTAGGAGTATCTGGTGTGGAACACAGCCAGGTGTGGGTGGCTATTACAATATTCATTGTGGCATATTTACATTGCACTCTACAGAACGTGAGTCCGTGAGGGTGTCTTAATGACTCGCGCTTGTTCGAAGCTTGTCTGATACCTGTATGCTTGATGTTCATTGAGTTCATATTCAGTCTTGCTTAAAATTGTGGCAATACTTCGGACTTGAATTTTCAGGGAGATTTTGACTGCAACGATTAGCCATTGTTTTAATTATACGAGATTATCGAATAGGAAAGAACGTATAATTATCGTATTTTGTATGTGTTAACGTACTGTTTCATAATACATAACAGAAGACTGAACTCAGGTTAACAATCCTGGAATATTCTTCAGTAATTTGGTCTTCCACTTACAAATCAAATACAGTAGTAATCAAATTGAAAACAATTACAGAAAGTATACAGAAAACCCACAACAACAACAACAACAACAACACACATACACAACACATCCAACCACCCCACACAACACAAACAAGCTGCATTCCGAACAATGGTACGCAGACTACTCAACATACCAATGAACCAACACGATTACAACGAAGAACTAAACACAATCAAATACAGGGACATCATTTTATTTTTACTTGCATTTTTATTGTATCTGCATTTCTGAATGTACTTCACTCTCACCCCTTCACTAATATCCTTGCTCCCGTCAGACACACAAACTTACGGCCGCTGTTGCATTGGAAGTCTTCAAGCACTGAAGTAAATACTGCAGTGTATAGTGTGTTTCATAAATATGATTGCGTTTTCTATAGAAGAAAGAACCTATATTAATAATATCGTACTAAAAATTATATTCAAGAAACGATAAATTCAATTTCAGAGAATATGCTTCAAAATGTTTTTAATAATATGCGTACTGAAATGAAGCCTGCATTGTAATGAACGGCAACCATTTTCAGCAACTTGTTTAAAAATTCAGATTAGCTTTTTTTGAATTTAGGTGGTTATAAGCAAAGGAATGCTAGTGACATTTGTAATAACATGAGTTAAGTGCATCCAGTGTAAGCTAAAGTATCTAAAATTTTAGTGGCAAAGGAATATTTAATCGCATCACACATTAAAATTTAAATAAAAATTTCACCGATTTTACGAAAGCTTAAATATTTAAACCCCATTTTCTCAAAAGTAACTTAAGTGCACTTACAGCCCTTTACTTATGACCCCTCAATTTAAATGCACTCTCTATATTGTATGTTAACACCAATAATTAATATGCTAAATAAAGTAGACATTACATAACGAACATAGCCGCCTGAAAAGTTGAGTTTTTGAAAAAAAAAAAAAAATGTTACTACTCTACTGTATTTTGATAAATTCCGTAAAAGTGATGATCAAACTGAAAATCGTAATATCATATTTCCCTACAACATAAATGGATACACTACTTTTCTCTCCTCCTATACCTCATAAAATGATTTGTTTACATATTGCACTAGTAACATCAAACTCCTGTAATGGAAGGGGGTAACAGTGTTTCCGAGTATAGCCAGGTTAATGTTAAAAATGTTGGTAAAAATAAAGTGATGTCCCTGTACATAGCACAAGAAAACGGATACAACCCCAACATAATAGACAACATAATACGTAAGACAAGACAAAACCACAAAAAACAGAAGAATACAACACAAACACAAGAACACGAAAAATACATCACACTAACATACGAAAACAAAAACCACATAAAATTGCAACCTCATTCAAGAAATTAAACTACAACATCGCATACAGAACAAATAACACTCTACAAAAACATCTCAACACGCAAACAACACAAACAAACAAATACAACCACACAGGCGTATACAAACTCAAATGTAACACCTGCAACAACTTCTACATAGGACAGACAGGCAGATCGTTTCAAACACGTTACTAAGAACACATCACAGCCATAACAAAATTGCTTTAATATACAGGGAAAAAATGATTTGGTCTAGTCGTTTGTTGTTAAAACTTAGGCTTGATCGACATTTGTGAAATATGGCGGTGTCCTGTGAATATACTCTTTGTTGTAAAAGAGACTGTGCCCCTATGAACTGGTTTCGTTATCTGATAAAAGCGAAAATCCTGTAATACCACTCTCACAGTTGGTCAACTCTACTTAAGATGTGATAGGGTGTTTCAAAATATAGTGTGTTACTTCCATTATAGATTCGTTTTATTGCTTCCCTATAGAGGCTTGAAAGTGTCAGGTTTTTATGATAAGAATTTACGTTCTTATCAACCGTATGGTGCTTCTTACTTCGAAGTTCAAATTTGTAAGTGTGAGTTAATATTGGTAATGATCACATGCGTGCACTGTTAAAGATAGTTTCCTTGTTATTGAAAGTCCGTATTACACCAGTTTTTGTTTATGTAGAAATGCTTTCGGGGGCCGTTCGGTGTTCGAATGGTTACAGGTAGAAAATCATGAAATGGTGGCAGTGATGAACGGAAGCAATCTATAATAGTAATTTATTTATTTATTTACTTACCTATTTACCTTTTTATTTACTTATTTACTTACTTATTTACTTATTTATTTACTTATTTACTTATTTAATTACTTAATTACTTATTTATTTACTTATTTATTTACTTAATTACTTGTTTATTTACTTTTTTTTTCGTTGTTGGTAACTCTATAGCATCTATTATATGCTTTATGGTTGTGCTAACAGATGGAGTTACTTGTCAACAATGTGACGCTGAAACGTGTGTTCAGGTTACTGCCCAGCGACAGTCCTGACGTATTTTTATATTGTGATGATTGGTTAATTTATATTAACCCGGCACACTCACAATCACACTCACATTCATACAAATTTCCAGACTCTAGACACCCAGGAAATTCCTCTTCTTCAAGAAAAATTCACCGAGAGCCTAGCCCGGGAATTTACTTATTTATTTATTTACTTATTTACTTACTTAATTACTTATTTATTTACTTATTTACTCATTTATTTACTTAATTACTTATTTATTTACTTAATTACTTATTTATTTACTTATTTACTTATTTACTTATTTATTTACTAATTTATTTACTTATTTATTTACTTATTTAATTACTTATTTACTTAATTACTTATTTATTTACTTTTTTTTTCGTTGTTGGTAACTCTATAGCATCTATTAGATGCTTTATGGTTGTGCTAACAGATGGAGTTACTTGTCAAGAATGTTACGCTGAACGTGTATTCAGGTTACTGCCCAGCGACAGTCCTGATGTATTTTTATATTTGTGATGATTGGTTAATTAATATTAACCCGGCACACTCACAATCACATTCACATTCATACAAATTTCCAGACTCTAGACACCCAGGGAATTCCTCTTCTTCAAGAAAAATTCACCGAGAGCCTAGCCCGGGAATTTACTTATTTACTTACTTATTTACTTATTTATTTACTTACTTAATTACTTATTTATTTACTTATTTATTTACTTAATTACTTATTTATTTACTTATTTACTTATTTACTTATTTACTTATTTACTTATTTACTTATGTACTTATTTACTTATTTATTTATTTATTCATTCATTCATTCTGGTGTAGTTAAGACCATCAGGCCTTTTCTTCTACAACACAGAAATACAAATACAATAACAGAAATAAAAACAAAAATCCACCATAAAAAAAGTAAAGCCACATAAAAATATACACAGGTTGCAGTCACACAAACTTTAGACGAGTGATTAAGTATCGTAATTAAGTGAATCCTAATTAATTAACTAACATAAACAAGAAACTTGCAATTTTTAATCTAGAGTAAAAAAAAAAAAAAAAACATAAATCAACACTTTTAAGAGAGACAGAGAGAGAGAGAGAGAGAGAAATTACTCGTCCGGCCTTAATTAAGGATGACCACGAGGATCCGGAAATTAATAGCAAATAAATATAATTGGTTAAATATGAATATTGTTATAAAAATAAAATGTAATAATTAAGCAACATTGATTATCAATTATAAAATAAAATCTTAGAAGATGACTATAAAATTATACTTATTAATAAAAGATTTTATTTAAAATTAGCATATCCTTAATTAAGGCCTTCTGAGTGGTATAAATGAAACTGTATAATCTGCAGGGAATCTTTAAGAATTTGCGAGATGATTTTTTGAATTTCAAAAGATGATATTGATAATTGTTTCAAAAAAATTATATGTAAATTTTGGTAAAGAACTCCGAGCACCAAAAAATAAACCTGTCACTGACCAATTGAAGAGAGGGATGTTATACTTGGCACTAAGGTAGGGAATACAAGGTTCATAAATGGCCCTCTTTTCATGATCAACCTGATGAGCTTGGTTTAGATCTCTCTTTAGATACCTAAAAAGCATTAAATAAGACAAAATTTTACAATTCAATTTTGAATTGTGATAAAGTCCGGCAGTCCCTGACGTCATTAGGTAACGAATTCCAGAGGCGAGGTATTTCTACAGTATAGGAGGATGAGTATAAAGACGTTCTGTGATGAGGGATAGAAAGTAATGGAATTATTTTTAAACAATTTAAACTCATCACTTAGTATCTCCCTTTACACACAAAAACATAATAAAAAATACATCGCCATTTTTAACTATACCAGTGTTTCACGCAACAGATTATCTAAGCAAGCAATATGAAGAGTAACTAGCCATCTGAAATTCAAATGTCGAGAAAACTGCATGGTTAAAATAATCCAGAAGATGGCACCTCGCGAAGTACGATATTATGATAATTGGAACATGCCTATGCTCCATTCCATGGCCTTAAAGAGACCTCGGAGCTCGTGACCTCGTTATAATTTTTTATTATAATTTTTAGAATGGGCTATTATTAAGTATGAGACAATCTGTGATGTTATTCAGTTTAAATGAATGAATACAAAGGGGTCCATAAAGCTGCCGGAAATGATTCTCATTTGTTATTTCAGTGGGTAAAAACATAACAAATCTTAAAAAAATAATTCTCTATTGTCCTACTATGGAGTAATTGACATGTTTGTGCAATTTATAACAGGAACAGAGATTGTCTTAGTAGTTCAAGATTTTATGCATTAGAAGAAAGGACAAATTAAGTTAACTAAACTAAAAATAAAACAGTAATGTGTATTTCACTTATTGAACAATAATGTTTAAGAACGTCTTTATGTAAGCTAACCACAGCTGTTATTCTTTGAATATTTATCGCTATATAACTATGGTTCTGTTATTATTGTTATTTCCTCGTTACTAACGAGGCGTTAAGAATTGGTGTTCAGTGGAAATACACGTTATACTCAATTGCTGTTAGCTGAAATCAACGAAATTTCTCCAAATGCTCATTTTTATAACTATGTATTCAATTAAGTTCGGGTGATGAGAATAAAAATGAGTATATGGCATATAGGCCTACTAGACATTTTTTAGCAAACACTCTTGTTAGTAAGAATAAAAAAAACATTTGAGTACCTACTCATTTTAATACATACTCATAACATGGATGCCTAGTAGAATATACTCAAATGTCCATCTTGTACAAAATATACACTCATATTTGGTAAGAATAAAAGCTAGCATATTCTCATATTTATAAGTTCATTCTCATGTTATTCTGAGTATGGTTTGTAGCAGGCTCAATTCTGAATATTTATTGATTTGTGTTCAGTTTAAAGTTAAATAAAAAGAAATGGCAGAATTATGAACGATGTAGTACCTCATGGAAAAATATAGAAAAAGACGTGAATTTCAGAAGCCTTTAACGCTTCACAAAAGTGAATGTGAAAAAGGTTAAACACATATTTGTTATTCATAAAAACATAACCTATAAAAACATGAATGGTTATCAAATTATAAAGTTAGATTGTATCGTTAAACATAATTAACAATTACAGTTTATTTTGTCAAATTTGAATTGCAAAATGCAATTACTTGTAACTTTAGAATTATGTATGTATGTATGTATGTATGTATTAGTAGTCGCAAAAAAACCGGACCGACCCTTGTAGCTGATTTCAGAGCCTTGTTCACTTCAGAGCACGATAGACTGGTAACTAAGACTTTCGTGGTTCGAATCCTGCCTGGGTAGAAAACTTTTTTTTTTGTTCCTTATTCAAACTGTCTTAGTCCCAATATTTTTCGATTACAGCGATATTTTACTACATAATTAACTTATTATTCCCAGAACATGAATTTTACCAGCAATCGAAAAGTATTGGGAATAAATCTGAATACGGAACAAAAAAAAAAGTTTCCTTCCCAGGCAGGATTCCAACCACGAAAGTCTTAGTTACCAGTCTATCGTGCTCTGGAGTGAACAAGGCTCTGAAATCAGCTACAAGGGTCGGTCCGATTTTTTTTTGCCACTACTGTACATATGTATGTATGTATGTATGTATGTATGTATGTATGTATGTATGTATGTATGTATGTATGTATGTATGTATGTATGAGTGCTCCATAATAAAAACTATTAACATCCTATTCTAGAAATTGATTGTAATCTCCATCCAAAATCTCTTCGATAACGATTTCACAATATTATTTTCTTGTTTCCTGTTTTAATAACGTTACTTTTCTGATTCACTCACCCTTTCATGTTATTTATCTATTTAGTTACTTAATTACTCATTTTAACAGTTTATAAAAATCAAAACACAAACCACTACAAGATGGCGATAGCATGTGAAAGTCTATAAAAAAAAATTGAGCATCACGGTGCGATGTGGTCAAAGAGCATATATATATAACACGAGTATTGATCAAGAAGGCTGTTGAGATGAGTATATATTCGCTTTAAGTAAAATGTTTTTATTCTCACGAAAATGAGTATGTTTTAGTGGTTACAAGTTTTTGTCAAAGAAAGCGCTCATATTCCTAAGTACAAACCTTGAGAAAGTACTCAAGTTTTATTCTTGCTACCCATTATTCGATTGTTAATAAAAGACGTATTTCATTTGAGCACACAAATCTGATAAGGCAGGTCATGTGATACAACAATGGCATTATCAAGTTGCAGTGACTGAACTCCCAACTGCACGAGCGTGAAGTTCAGTAACTAATCAATATTTTGTTAGCGCATTTTATGGGTTAATTGTATTTATTAAATTTTATTTAAAAAATAGCTGTAATAAAATAAATAACAGTTGATATGTCGAGTTTTCTTCGTTAAATTTACGAGCTACGTTATCGATAACCTCCAAAGCTGTCGTACGATTCCCTTGTTAATGGGCGACTAATGTAACAATTTAAAATGTTAAAATCGGAGGTGACATAGGTGCAAATGGGGAATCTATGTAAACAAAAACGACACTAAAACGATAGAATTTATTATTAGGCAGCTAAAAGAACAAGTCTTGACAGTTCATGTCTAGGTGTGGGGGAGAAAGTTCCAGAACATGACCTGCCTATCTCTTTACATGACTTTGTTTACTTCCCTTCAACGTTGCCACATTTCTTAAGGAACAGAAGAACGTTCATCAATCTCGTCGCTGAGAAGCCATGAAAATAATGTGACGCATTGGGATCTTTCTCTCCTTGCGATTTCAATACAATATAGTACTCGCACTGTCTAGTATATACATTCACGAAGCTCAATACGTAGTAAATATGCATCCATAGATAGTTGCTAACCACTAGGCTCGCTAATATCGCCTCATTACAGGCAATGCGAAATGGTACTGGCACAGTCTATTGTTCCTAGCACCCTCACAACTCGAGCTTCGTGACTGTTTATACTAGACTGTGGTACTCGTTTTATATAGGCTTAGTGTATCTATTCCGAAGGACGTTTCCGGAATTAACCAACAAGCTTGCAGAACGCATTTGGGAATTTATTTTCCTACACCCGTTTAAAATCGACAACATGCGAGAAATCCATCATTATCCAGCATATATATGTATCTATCCATTTAGCCATATTTAATCACCAGTATTCATTTATCCATTCATCTAGCCATAGATCCACGCATATTTTTATCCATCAATCCATCAATAGATGCATCCATCCATGCACCCAGTCACAGATGCACACAACTTCTTATCAATCAATCCATCCATCTATCCGTCCAACCACAGAAGCACCTATTCATGCACGCAGACTAAATCCACATATCTTTTTATCTATCCATCCATCCATTCATCGACATATCTTTTTATTCATCCATCCATGTACCCAGTCATAGATCCACACATCTTTTTATCTATCCATCCTTCCACCCAATAATAATAATAATAATAATAATAATAATAATAATAATAATAATAATAATAATAATAATAATAATAATTTATTTTGCATACAAAAATACAAAATAGTTTGCAGCCGCCAAATTACTCTTCAAGGAACGACCACTCATATAAATTGAGGGAAAGAAGACAGAGGACGGACACTGGATAGTTTTCTTTCTCAATCGTACTATCAGGGACTGGAATGCTTTACCTGCAGACTTGCTAAAGGCTTTACCAATAACCAAAAATGTGTTTAAAAATAGGTTTAAGGACTTTACTAATAGACGGTAGTATATTACGCACACTACTTAAAGGGTGTAATTGATTTTTTGTTATTTGAAGTGTTGTATCAGTGAAGAAGTGTGTTATGTCAGTGAAGTGTGTTGTGTAAGTGAAGTGTGTTTGTATCAGTAACGTTTTATAGATTATAGTGGTATTTGAACAGCGAAATGTTTTTGAAGTGTTAGTGAAATCAGGATAGAATCAGTGAAATGTTCGTAGTTCCAGTGCAGTGAGTGAGTTGACAGCGAAATAAGTGTAGTGCTGAAAGGTACTTGTGCATGTATGAACATATCATACTCGTGGGTTTTAGTTCGAACTTAGGGTTAAAATACAAATTAGATTCACTTTAAATGTTACCTATTTTAAGTGATCGTGCTTCATTTAATTTCGGATGCTCATCATCATTATTTATTATTATTATTATTATTATTATTATTATTATTATTATTATTAACTGTATTTTTATTAATTGTTATTATTGAGTGTAATTAGTTACCACTGCCATTACATACATACATACATCATATTCTTTTGTTATTTATTATATAATTGCAATACAGTTAGGGGGCACGGAGGTAATATAAATGTGTTTTTGGGGTACGCCAGCAAAAAAGACTGAATACCACTGCACTAGAGAACTAGACGGACATGGTTCGAATCGCGTGGTGGAGGATTGTGGTGTGTTGCTTGGCTGATAAATAACATCGAACTGCAAAGGTACCTATCTGACTTTGGACCCACCAAACGGAAAGGGGATAATACGGCAAGAACGTGATGCTACAGCCATGTTATATCCATACGATAACAGCTGATGGCTACATTTCTATCAATTCTTCATAATAGGCGCCATTAGCCTCCTCGAAAATAAAATAAATGCATTGTTAAAGCGAACTGCACGGTCAGGCGGTCACGAACAATTGAGCCATCACAAAACGGAAAAGGGTCGCCCCCTCCGTCAGACAAGTCAGTCATCGGCTCCCCGGAGCAGTGGGGGGCAAGCGTCAGGGGGAGAGAGAGAGAGACTGGTCTAGCCAGCAGCCCTTTACTTTCTTTATTGGCGCTTGCTACTTTGAGTCCAAGACTGGTCCACAATAAACCGGGAACGGAAACGACAACGAGAACGGAAATACTGTTAAAATAAATGCATTTAAATGTGAGCATTCACAATTAACTTTAACGTTCCAGTTCCTGGGCTCCGGCAAGCTTCCCGTTAATTGTGAATGCTCACATCTGAATACATTTATTTTAACAATATTTCCGTTCTCGTTCTCGCTTCCGTTCCAGGTTTATTGTGGACTAAGTTTAACACGAAATGAGTTGTAAACAGTAAGCATTTTTGAGTTGTGAACAGTAGGCTAAAGATTTTTGAGTTGTGAAAGTAAAGATTTTTGAGTTGTAAACAGTAGAGATTTTTGAGTAGTGAACAATCACGAATTTTGAGTTGTGAACAGTAAAGATTTTTCAGTTGTGAACAGTAAAGATTTTTCAGTTGTGAACAGTAAAGATTTTTTAGTTGTGAACAGTAAAGATTTTTCAGTTGTGAACAGTAAAGATTTTTTAGTAGTGAACAGTAAAGGTTTCTGAGTTGTAAACAGTAGAGATTTTTGAGTAGTGAACAGTAAAGATTTTTCAGTTGTGAACAGTAAAGATTTTTCAGTTGTGTACAGTAAAGATTTTTCAGTAGTGAACAGTAAAGGTTTTTGAGTTGTAAACAGTAGAGATTTTTGAGTAGTGAACAGTAAAGATTTTTGAGTTGTAAAATGTAAGGATTTTTTAAGTTGTGAACAGTAAAGATTTCTGAGTTGTGAACTGTAAAGATTTTTGAGTTGTGAACGTAAAGATTTTTGAGTTGTAAACAGTAGAGATTTTTGACTTGTAAACAGTAAAGATTTTTGAGTTGTGAACAGTAAAGATTTTTGAGTTGTGAACAATAAAGATTTTTGAGTTGTGAACAGTAAAGATTTTTGAGTTGTGAACAGTAAGGATTTTTGAGTTGTGAACAGTAAGGATTTTTGAGTTGTGAACAGTAAGGATTTTTGAGTTGTGAACAGTAAGGATTTTTGAGTTGTAAACAGTAAGGATTTTTTAAGTTGTGAACAGTAAAGATTTCTGAGTTGTGAACTGTAAAGATTTTTGAGTTGTGAACGTAAAGATTTTTGAGTTGTAAACAGTAGAGATTTTTGAGTTGTAAACAGTAGAGATTTTTGAGTTGTAAACATTAAATATTTTTGAGTTGTAAACAGTAAGGATTTTTGAGTTGTAAACAGTAAGGATTTTTTAAGTTGTGAACAGTAAAGATTTCTGAGTTATGAACTGTAAAGATTTTTGAGTTGTGAACAGTAAAGATTTTTGAGTTTTGAACAGTAAAGATTTTTGAGTTGTGAGAAGTAAAGATTTTTGAGTTGTGAACAGTCAAGATTTTTGAGTTGTGAACAGTCAAGATTTTTGAGTTGTGAAGAGTAAGGGTCTTTGAGTTGTAAACAGTAAAGATTTTTGAGTTGTGAACAGTCAAGATTTTTGAGTTGTGAACAGTAAAGATTTGAGTTGTGAAGAGTAAGGACCTTTGAGTTGTAAACAGTAAAGATTTTTGAATTGTGAACAGTAAAGATTTTTGAGTTGTGAACGGTAAAGATTTTTGAGTTGTGAACAGTAAAGATTTTTAGTTGTGAACAGTAAAGATTTTTGAGTTGTGAACAGTAAAGATTTTTGTGTTGTGAACAGTAAAGATTTTTGAGTTGTGAACAGTAAACATTTTTGAGTTGTGAGAAGTAAAGATTTTTGAGTTGTGAGCAGTAAAGATTTTTGAGTTGTGAACAGTAACGATTTTTGAGTTGTGAACAGTAACAATTTTTGAATTGTAAACAGTAACGATTTTTGAGTTGTGAACAGTAAAGATTTTTTAGTTGCGAACAGTAAAAATTTTTGAGTTCTGAACAGTAAGGATTGAATTGTAAACAATAATCTAGAAAATGAATAACATTTAACGGCGAAATCTAACGATTTCAACGAAATTGCCAGGAAATGAATACATGAAAACTTATTCTTTTCACGAAATACGAAAACCAGCAGATAATCTATTCAAATGAAATGAAAAAAATGAATTTACTGTCGACTGAAACTTCGCGTCATCTGTAAACAACGATCCTACAACGTCTCTGCAGAGACCGAAGAGTTTCCATATTTTACCAGTTCTAATTTGCAAGATCTTTGAATCACACGAGGATCAAAATGAAAAATATTACGATTGCATATTATTTTAAAACAAAATATTTAAGATTAGTATTCGCCCAGATTATAGGTTAAAATCTTCATTCAAAAATTGCATGTAGTGGTACTAACTCTAGATATCTGCCTTGAAATTTTCTCATATGCATTGTTTTTATTCATTTTATTGTGGTATTCCACAGAAAGTACGACGTACAGGCTTGGGCTTAATTCATATACTTGAATTAACTCGATAACAACTTTTCTGGTCCAGGACGCCATGTTTTTATGGTTCTTGCAGCCGTAATATTTTGAAATTCCATTGGTCAATTCCTTCAAAGAACTGTCAAGTCTTTGATCAATTAGACAGTGTTCTTATTTACCTTCAAGGAAATGAAATACTTTAAAGTACTATATTGTAAGTAATTTGACAATACATCTTGTAAAGTATTGGCAAGTCTTGTTGAATTTGACGAAAATTTGAACGTGTACAAACAGCTATAAAGCTGAGTGGGCTGTATATTGCAACTAAGAAAGAGCGTCATAAAAAGAATTTCTTGCAAATGAACCGGAAAAGAACAACAAGGCCGGGAGTCGACTCTAGCCCAATCATGTCCCCAGACAAGGTAAATAATTTTTATATATAGACAGGAACGCGATCACATAGACCAGCCGTGGCGAAAATATGACTCGCGAGCACATTGTGGCTCGCAATGACAGCTATGCATTTCTCTTGCTTCCTACCTCCCCCAACCCCCACCCTCTCACTCACTGGAGTCAAACTCCGTTCCATTTGTATTGGTCTCTGACCTGCGAGTGGCGTATCGTCACAATGTCTCTCTTGAAACCATGTACCTCTACAAAAACGAAAGTTTCAAGTAGGATGGGAGGACGCATTTTTTTGCTGCCAATATGATGAGAATATTAAATGTATGATTTGTTCACAAGTATTACGAGGAAACCGGTTATATAACATAAAACGGCATTATACTACATGTTACTCATGGAACATTAAAAGGATAAGTGGTATTATTATTATTATTATTATTATTATTATTATTATTATTATCTCTGTACGTCGATCCTTTTTCAGCAGATGTACTAATAATGCGGTTAGATCTTCAATTTAAACTCACAGATTTACAATGTGATGTTAAATGAAAGCTAGATGTAAGGACTGGACAGATGTTGAACTTTTCAAATCTCTGCCAAAAAATAAATATCCGAAGCTTCGTTCTTTCGCTTGCTCTGTTGAAGCCATGTTCGCTACAACTTACGTTTGTGAAAATTATTTTCAACAATGAAAATAGTAAAAACTAAATTTAGATCACGACTAATACATACCTTCGTGATCAACTACGACTGGCAGTAAGTGACATAATTCCTGATTTTAAAACTCTGTCGCAGAGACATTCTGAAGACAGTTAATAGGTTGTGATAATGTGTCCTATGTTTTCTTATATATTTCTTTCTTCGTTTCACGTACTAAACATTAATTTGTAACCTTATACTGTATAAAATTATATTTAAGTGCTTGACGTAAGGAAAATGAAAATCCGTTAATATGTCAGACAGCTGCTTCACTTCCCCTTCGGGTGTCCGCCTCCCTCCATAGGTGCTATGCATGTTGTAGGTTATACAGTGGCTCGGCGCACGATCACATTTTCGCCACGGCTGACATAGACGAACAGGCATAAGCGAGAATGAATTAAGTTTGACAACAGTAAAACAATTGCTATCAAACCTGCGATGTTAAAACAATTATGGGAAAAGTAATAAAATTCAAAGGAAGGAAATTGTATGCTGGTAGAAAATGGCCAATTAGGGTATCCAACTCAATTTGGTCTGTGATAACACTAATCTAAATGATTTCTTTAAATTAAACAACGTCATTAGCTTCGGTAATATTAAGCTACTTTAGTGAGTTACGAAGGTTTTATGAATCATTGACAGCATGTGACAGCTGTTTATTTTACGATAAAATTCCAGCGTTTCTTGTATAACAAGATTGACAATGAAGTTGGCGCTGACACTGTTACTATTTTAACACATCTTACGCGAGAGTTTCAGCCCTAATAATTCTGTATGTTGAAACTACATTACTCTATTAATCTATAGCACACAATTTTTATTGGCGTCGGATTATAATAAAAACAGATAATGTGAATATTCTAAATCCAATATACAGAATGTCCCATTTATCTTGTGCACCTATTATAACTTTTTTTTTGTTTGGATAGGTATTGGAATTTTTGTTTTCGAGCGTTATGTTAGAATGAGGAGCTAACATGAGTGTGGATATTTGGTGCATGTAACTACATTATCCCAGATATGCCTGAAATATTTTTTTGCAATATTTGTGTATTTTTCAAATCTCATTCAATGCAGTATATAACTGAAGTACTCGTATGGTGTCGAAACATTCTAGTTATAACTGGTTGAGCTGGAAACAGGTGTCCTTTTAAAAGGACTGTAGGCATATGAGCATACATTTTGAGGAATAATTGTATACTATGCTTACATGAAAGGAAATAATGTAATTGTTGTAATTTACAATTATTATTATTATTATTATTATTATTATTATTATTATTATTATTATTATTATTATTAACAAATTATTAGTTATTTTATTATAGTTTCTTTATTATTACTACTAATATTATTCTGAAGAACGATGCATTGTAGCTAAATTCGTTTTAACTCTGGAATGCTTTCGTCATTGAATACTACCGTATTGCTATTGATATGTAAAAATAAGTAATAGGCGAAAAGAGTGTTGAAGTTTCGAGGAGGAGGTTATATTGGGAGAGAAGTGACGATGCATATAATGAAGCAGTTGCTGTGGCAATGTCGAAAGACAGGTTTCAGTTCATTTTCTAAAATCTACATCGTTATGGCAATGACAATTTAGATAGAAAATAAGAACTCTTCCAAAAATACTAAATGAAAAACAATAGAAACCTATGTCCGTTCAATACCTCCCACCAGAACGTCACCAGTCCTCCACTTGTAAACAGATTTTGCTGCGCAAATCTGGCTTTCAGGTATATCTCCCTGTGAAGCAGACTTGAATAATTTCAAAGGAAAAATTGTTCCGGAGCCGGGTATCGATCCCGGAACCTTTGGCTTAGCGCACCAACGCTCTGCCGACTAGCTACCCAGCAACTACACCCGACACTGTCTCAACTTTTCCATTCATATCCACACACCTCAGTGGGCTGACAAGACGCCAGAAACCCAATTTTGAGTGCATTTGTAAGCTGCATTATAGTGATATGTCTGTATTTGAGATGAAATTTCGCCCGTAGCATAATTTTCAAACGTAGATAGCATTTTATGCAGGGAAAATCCACTAAAATTGATAAAGCGAAACAATTTCAAAATATATGCGGATATGCCTACTGTCCTTTTAAAAGGACACATAAGTTTTCGTCATTGTCATGTCGCAATGAAGACATTTCGAACACATTGTGGTTTCACGTTATATTTATGTTTATTAGGATCATTTGATCTACAACAATTTGTAAAATAATTCCGAACTGTAAAAATATTTAACATTCTTATCTGATTTGCGTCTCGGATGCCATTGCTGAAATAAACGAACAATTCTCATGTCCACATCTCAAACTCAACGATGATCACAACTCTAATTACCAGTCTTACCACACCTAGCACGCCTCTAATTAAGACCAGTAACAGTGACACCTGTGAAAAAGTAAATTCGTTGACCGTAGAGAGGGTAATTTGAAACATTGACAACTGTCCTTTTAATAGGACAGTAGGCATATCTGGGTTATGGTACAAAATACACGTGTCATATTGATGTGTGAATCGTTTCGACTATCAATTTCGTTGTTGTTTCGAGACTAGGCCGCATGGACTGAGGAAGCGATTATGAAGTAAGTATCGGGAAGGCTCTGTCGTGTCAAATTTAAATTCTGGGAATACGAAGAGAGAGATGAAAAGAAAATATCACAATAACAATCACGAACAGCATAAAAGTTTTACAGAATTACACGCATTTCTCGTTACTTTTTTTTTAGGTATACTGTTTCGCAATTGCTCTTCACATGTTCTGGAACAAAAATCATACATCCGCGTACAAAAATTTTTGTCGCATTGAGAGAAATCACGGACACGTTGATTGTGCAATTAATTTCAGTGAACAATAAACATTTTTTCGAGTAATGTAATGTGGCTTACTTCCTGAATTTAATTAAAGGGATTGCAGTTGTGTATCTTAGATGCCTAAGGCCCAATTGTATAAAACTCCCTGACTAAAGATCAACTTTGATCGAAGATCGAAAAGTAAACCGAGTTCAGACACTTCTTCTATTGTATAAAACTTTTCTGCGATCAAATTACCTTGGTTCAAATGCAATCTAAGTTCACGTGAAAAGGATATGGCAACATCGCATAAACAGGTGAAATACGTGATGCGCGGACCATGTTATACAGGTTTGTTCAGTGTTGCCAATCTAGCGATTTTAACTCTTTTTCAACAACAATTTCTTTTAACTTTTAGATTGCTTAAATAGGGATTTAGTGATCTTTTTAGCACCCCATAGTGACAAAATTTAATCTTTCTTTGTTGATAATGAGAAATCTAGCGACTTTACAACTACTTTTTCACGACTTTCCGTATTACACTCTGTTGGAGACACTGTTTTTTTTTGCAACATAAATAATGGCGGACAATAAGAAGAAGGTTGACTGTTCTCCAAGTTGTTATCATGTTATGGTGTTTGATACTGCTAAACATAATAAAGCTTTATAAAACGACAATTTTCGTTTAGTAATACAATTAATTGAACATTTATGAATGTACCTATCATATCCATTAATAATTAATGGTTGTTATAAACATAATATAATTATAGGTTATGTTATTTGATATTGCTGAACACGATAGAGCCTTATAAAATATAAGAATGTTTGTGTATTAAGGCAAGAAATTGAAAGAAATATATATATAAATGTACCTAACATATCTATTAATATTAATAATAATGGATATTTTATTTGCACAATCTGTCACTCGTATATTTCAAACAGAAAAGAAATAACTGAACTTGGATCATCTAACTTAATCGGAGAAATTTCTTCATTCAAAGTTGACTTTAGTTTGAGACAAATTAATCTCAGATTAGACTTTATACAACACAAAATTCCAAGTTCAGCTGAAACAAGGATCAATTTAACCTCTGATCTAAGATTAAATGGTTTATACAATCGGGCCTTAGAGAGAGATATTTTGGAGGGAAACCTGGAGTCACAATTTCATATCTTTGTGTCTCAGAGAGAGGACGTCAGTCATGGCATAATGACAGCGAGTTGACCTCCCCGTTCTTTACGACTGTCACAGAATGACTGACGGACTGACACATCCAACTTGTGAACTTGAGCAAGCAACCATGACGTCATCACGAAATAAACACCGACTTCCTGACATGGACTAAAATTTCCTGCTACCGTGTGTACTCTATGCACAATCGCGATGCGATGCACAGCGGGTCACTACGTCTGTGACAAATGACGACGCAGTCACCATGGAAATGAAAGTATAACTATGCACCATTGTGGCTTCTTAACTATGAAGGAAGAATTTTATTTCCGTACCTACCGTAAAAAAATGAAGTAAGGTAATTTTCGTAGGAATTACGTGTTATGTTTATGGATTTGTTTACATGTGCCTAAAATTCACGTGATCTGTGTTAATTATGTAATTACTAGGCTTCATATTCCAGCTACCCAAAGACTGAAGTTAAAGACACATTGCTTATATAGCATGCCGAACACAGGTAATGCAACGGATAAGGATATAAACAAACACGTCGTCGCTGCGTATTCATGGAGTACAGTCAACTCCCGACATTCTGAAGCTATACTAGTAAACACATGATTGAGGCGTGATGTTCATTTTCGTCGTGATCTTTGCAGTGAATAATAACGTCCATTCGTAAGTTACGGAACTTTAATATATGCGGATGTGACTTGAAAGAAATGCAAGAAATTCTTTCAATAGCACGTGACGTTATTGGTGCATGATGCAGTACAAGATATTCCTTTTGTATGATATTTTTTCGCGTTTCATTAGGATATTGCATATGTCGCTCATTACTGAAAGTCGCTAATTAAAAAAATGAAGTAAGGTAATTTTCGTAGGAATTACGTGTTATGTTTATGGATTTGTTTACTTGTGCCTAAAATTCACGTGATCTGTGTTAATTATGTAATTACTAGGCTTCATATTCCAGCTACCCAAAGACTGAAGTTAAAGACACATTGCTTATATAGCATGCCGAACACAGGTAATGCAACGGATAAGGATATAAACAAACACGTCGTCGCTGCGTATTCATGGAGTACAGTCAACTCCCGACATTCTGAAGCTATACTAGTAAACACATGATTGAGGCGTGATGTTCATTTTCGTCGTGATCTTTGCAGTGAATAACGTGCATTCGTAAGTTACGGAACTTTAATATATGCGGATGTGACTTGAAAGAAATGCAAGAAATTCTTTCAATAGCACGTGACGTTATTGGTGCATGATGCAGTACAAGATATTCCTTTTGTATGATATTTTTTCGCGTTTCATTAGGATATTGCATATGTCGCTCATTACTGAAAGTCGCTAATTAAAAAAATGAAGTAAGGTAATTTTCGTAGGAATTACGTGTTATGTTTATGGATTTGTTTACATGTGCCTAAAATTCACGTGATCTGTGTTAATTATGTAATTACTAGGCTTCATATTCCAGCTACCCAAAGACTGAAGTTAAAGACACATTGCTTATATAGCATGCCGAACACAGGTAATGCAACGGATAAGGATATAAACAAACACGTCGTCGCTGCGTATTCATGGAGTACAGTCAACTCCCGACATTCTGAAGCTATACTAGTAAACACATGATTGAGGCGTGATGTTCATTTTCGTCGTGATCTTTGCAGTGAATAATAACGTGCATTCGTAAGTTACGGAACTTGAATATATGCGGATGTGACTTGAAAGAAATGCAAGAAATTCTTTCAATAGCACGTGACGTTATTGGTGCATGATGCAGTACAAGATATTCCTTTTGTATGATATTTTTTCGCGTTTCATTAGGATATTGCATATGTCGCTCATTACTGAAAGTCGCTAATTAAAAAAATGAAGTAAGGTAATTTTCGTAGGAATTACGTGTTATGTTTATGGATTTGTTTACATGTGCCTAAAATTCACGTGATCTGTGTTAATTATGTAATTACTAGGCTTCATATTCCAGCTACCCAAAGACTGAAGTTAAAGACACATTGCTTATATAGCATGCCGAACACAGGTAATGCAACGGATAAGGATATAAACAAACACGTCGTCGCTGCGTATTCATGGAGTACAGTCAACTCCCGACATTCTGAAGCTATACTAGTAAACACATGATTGAGGCGTGATGTTCATTTTCGTCGTGATCTTTGCAGTGAATAATAACGTGCATTCGTAAGTTACGGAACTTTAATATATGCGGATGTGACTTGAAAGAAATGCAAGAAATTCTTTCAATAGCACGTGACGTTATTGGTGCATGATGCAGTACAAGATATTCCTTTTGTATGATATTTTTTCGCGTTTCATTAGGATATTGCATATGTCGCTCATTACTGAAAGTCGCTAATTAAAAAAATGAAGTAAGGTAATTTTCGTAGGAATTACGTGTTATGTTTATGGATTTGTTTACATGTGCCTAAAATTCACGTGATCTGTGTTAATTATGTAATTACTAGGCTTCATATTCCAGCTACCCAAAGACTGAAGTTAAAGACACATTGCTTATATAGCATGCCGAACACAGGTAATGCAACGGATAAGGATATAAACAAACACGTCGTCGCTGCGTATTCATGGAGTACAGTCAACTCCCGACATTCTGAAGCTATACTAGTAAACACATGATTGAGGCGTGATGTTCATTTTCGTCGTGATCTTTGCAGTGAATAATAACGTGCATTCGTAAGTTACGGAACTTTAATATATGCGGATGTGACTTGAAAGAAATGCAAGAAATTCTTTCAATAGCACGTGACGTTATTGGTGCATGATGCAGTACAAGATATTCCTTTTGTATGATATTTTTTCGCGTTTCATTAGGATATTGCATATGTCGCTCATTACTGAAAGTCGCTAATTTTCTATGTACTTAGTCCACATCTGTGGAGTAACGGTCAGCGCGTCTGGCCACGAAACCAGGTGGCCCGGGTTCGATTCCCGGTCGGGGCAAGTTACCTGGTTGAGGTTTTTTCCGGGGTTTTCCCTCATCTCAATATGAGCAAATGCTGGGTAACTTTCGGTGTTGGACCCCGGACTCATTTCACCGGCATTATCACATTCATCTCATTCAGACGCTAAATAACCTCAGATGTTGATAAAGCGTCGTAAAATAACCTACTGAAATAAAAAAAAATCTATGTACTTTTCTAGAAATTCCCTAAAATGTAGATCATTTCATTCAGTGTTCTGCCCAAGGACAGGTCTTTCACTGCAAATCCAGCTTTCTCCAATCTTTCATATTTTTTGCCTTCCTCTTTGTCTCCTCATTATTTAATTTATTAATTGGAAGTGAAATAGGGAGAGGAGTACGTCAAGGATGTATTTTATCACCTATCACCTACCATGTTCAACATCTACTTGGAGGATTTAGTAAAGAACTGTTTTCAGAACATGAGAAGAGTGATAGTAGGAGGAGGAAGGATAAAGTGTATGAGATTTGCTGGTGATATGGCATTGTTAGCAGAAGAGGAGATGATACTGAGGGATATGTTACTGGAGCTGAATGACAGCTGTGAGCAGTATGGGATGAAGATAAAATATGCAAATAAGATGAAGAGCATGGTCATAGGAAGAAAAATACAGAAGATAAACTTGCGAATTCTAAATGAGGCAGTAGAGCAAGTGGACAGCTTCACATACTTGGAGTTTACTATAAGCTGTAACATGAGCTGCTGCCAGGAAGTCAAAAGGAGGATAGCAATGGCAAAGGAAGCTTTTAATAGAAAAAGGAGCATTTTCTGCGGACCTCTGGAAAAAGAACTAAGGAAGAGACTAGTGAAGTGTTTTGTATGGAGTGCAGTGGCGTAGCATGAAATTTTGAGCAGGGGAAGCTAACTCAAGTTGTCTTTCATGCAATATGAGAAAACGTATTACAAAAATACAGTCTTAAAATAAATAGTAGTCAATTTCAAGTCAGCAGTCGAAGATTGGTTGGAACCTCGTAAGTAACACCAATAAGGCATGACCTCAAATGATACGTAATAAAATATGATTTCACGGTTTACACATATCTCTAACAAATAGACACGTATAAGTATAACATTAGCTCACTCCCTGTCATACTTAGAGAAATCACAATATTAGTATCATTACGTAAGTATGCGTCTGTCTTTTGGTTGTGTCCTTCATTGACAGCAAGGGAGTCGGTCATTTGTTTTTTACATCACACTTTTGTTCGTAAGTCAGTCTTGATAATACAATTGTCCTAAAAAATTCAAGTAAATTAGTGTCAGGAACTGTTATTTCGCTCATTATTTATTATATCAGCCACAATGCACACTAACACTTCAACTGAACACAACTGACGAAAAGGGATAACTCGGAAACTACTTATTTTAAATGTTAAAGCTAGCTTCTTTGCGAGCCTTGCGACTAGGGTAGTTTAAAAGGGATGGAAAATCTGCGGGGTGGATTACACAGAAGAAACCGGTCTGCTTGAAAGCTGGTGTGTGCAGGCTTCTTGTTTACTGCTGCATCACAAATCATCCTGAGCTGCCGCATCACAATATTTAAAGCGTAAATATAAATTCTATTAAAATTAATAAATAATTTTCTCCATAAACTGCAGGTTTATTATGAAATTATTATTAACTGGGGAAGCTAAGCTTTTTAGCTTACATTGACGCTACGCCACTGATGGAGTGTAGCATTGTATGGGGCAGAAACATGGATATTACGACGAAGTGAAGGAAAACTATTACAAGCATCTGAAATGTGGATATGGAGAAGAATGGAACCTGTTAAATGCACGGATAGAATAAAAAAATGAAGCTTTATTGGAAAGGGTGGGTGAAGAAAGAATGATGCTGAAACTGATCAGAAATAGGAAAAGGCATTCGCTGGGTCACTGCATAAGAAGGATCCAATGAAATGAATGGTGAACGGCAGAAAAGTTCGGGACAGAAGAAGATGTTAGATGATACACAACATTAAGATATATGGATCATATGCGGACACTAAAGCCCAATTGTATAAAACTACCTGACTAAAAATTAACTTTGATCGAAGATCGGAAAGTGAACCGAGTCCAGACACTTCTTCTATTCTATAAAACTTTTCTGCGATCAAATTACCTTGCTTCAAATGCAATTTAAGTTCACGTGAAAAGAATTGGGCAACATCGCATAAACAGGTGAAGTACGTGATGCGCGGACCATGTACAGGTTTGTTCAGTGTTGCCAATCTAGCGATTTTAACTTTTTTTCAACGACAATTTCTTTTAACTTTTATATTGCTTACATAGGGATTTAGCGATCTCTTTAGCACCCTATGGTGACAAAATTTAATCTTTCTTTGTTTATAATAAGAAATCTAGCGACTTTCCAACTACTTTTTGGCGACTTTCCGCACACTCTGTTGGAGACACTGGTTTGTTTTGTGCGTTGCAAATAATGGCGGACAATAAGAAGAAGATTGATCGTTCTCCAAATTGTTATCATGTTATGGTGTTTGATACTGCTAAACATAATAAAGCTTTATAAAACGACAATTTTCGTTTAGTAATACAGTTAATTGAAAATTTATGAATGTACCTATCATATCCATTAATAATTAATGGTTGTTATAAACGTAATATAATTATAGGTTATGTTATTTGATACTGCTGAACACGATAGAGCCTTATAAAATATAAGAATGTTTGTGTATTAAGGCAAGAAATTGAAAGAAATATATATATATAAATGTACCTAACATATCTATTAATATTAATAATAATGGATATTTTATTTGCACAATCTGTCGCTCGTATATTTCAAACAGAAAAGAAATAACTGAACTTGGATCACCTAACTTAATCGGAGAAATTTCTTCAGTCAAAGTTGACTTTAGTTTAAGACAAATTAATCTCAGATTAGACTTTATAAAACACAAAATTCCAAGTTCAGCTAGAACGAGGATCAATTTAACCTCTGATCTAAGATTAAATGGTTTATACAATCGGCCCTAAGAGGTAGGTAGAAAGATTTGAATAATTTCGAGGGAAAAATTGTTCCGGAGCCGGGTATCGAACCCGGGACCTTTGGTTTAACGTACCAACGCTCTACCACTGAGCTACTCGGGAACTCTAACCGACACCGATCCAATTCCTCCCTCTATATCCACAGACCTCAAAGTGGGCTGACAACTGTCAAGCAGGTAGAAAGATTATAGAAAGCTGGGTTTGCAATGAAAGACCTGCCCTTAGGCAGGGAACTATGAAGAATGAACAAATGCATTTACCATTTTTTTGAAACGCTATTGTCATTCTTGACTTTCAATGTAATTTTCCGAGAACCAAACTACTTTTAAGATTTCAACACGCCTTGTCCTTGAGTAGTACTCAACTACGAAACCAGGTAAGTTCCCCACCCCATTCCACCCCTTACAGTCGTCCCTGACACACTATACCTGCACAGTACAAACAGTCAAACGCTTCTTACTAATCACTAAGAGAATATAGTGTGTGTGAATGATACAGTACTTTCCACGCAGTGTGTACATTACTTCTGTGGGTACAACACCGTGTTGGTTGGCTTGTGATTGATGGATGTATGGGGCATTTCCTTCACAGAGTCGACCAATTTAAGAGTATTTTCAGGGGTATCTGCCCGCACAAATACAACAGCCTTCTTCGTGGGGTCATTGGCAGACATGGTCACAACCATATGACGTCACCGACTATGACCCTCCCTTTCATGTGACCCGCTGTAAGCAGTTTCATGGATGCCAAGATCCTGTCTGTTAGATGCTGCAGACTAGGTTCGTATCTTTCAAAACTTCTCTGAAGAGAGTGTACAGAGCTCTACGTTTTATAAGAATATTGATGAAAGAAATTTGAAAGTAGAGTATTAAATATAAAAACTGACAGGATATTTAAGGGATTCCCAACGATTGCATGAAACATCTATAGGCCTATTCAAATTAAAGTAGTGAAAGACAGCAAGAACTCTTTTTCTATACTGTAGTAAAAACACGCACACACACACAAAATAATCGATACATCCAGTATTTCTATTGGTGGAAAACCTCAAGGGACATTAGAGAGAAAATAAAGTAAGACGGACCGCAATGAAAACAAATTACACTTCTATGCAAAATGAATCATATACAGTAATATTGTACTTAAACCGTACGATGTATACATTTTATCTTAATTTTGACATTATAGTATTAGTATGATTATTATTATTATTATTATTATTATTACTAGTGGCTTGTGCAGCAAATACTGCTGCAAACTAAGTTCATTAGACGTTCAAATAAAAATTTTTCAGATTTATTTTCAATGAAGAATACTTGTCTTTTTGATAGTTATTTGCTTCCATAATAATGAAAAATACTCCTGAATGGATTTTTTTAGGCCAAATACTTTATCTTGAACCTATCCAACTTCAGTTTTTGATTTTCAACGCGAAAACGCAAGTATCAATGTCAGGACGATAGCAGTAGCTATTTCAGGTCATTGTGGATTGTAGGCAAAAGTTAAAAAAATGTCAGGTTTGCTAAGCTTTCGAACAATAGCATTTTCGTATAGCTGCTGCATGTAGAACTTGAAATGTAGAGCGTAAAATCATTTTATCCTACTAAGAAATCTTGCTGAAATGATCTGGAGACTACAAAATTTTCTAGGCCTCTTATTTTATCAGTAAGTAATACATTTTGATCTTTCCTTAGGAACTGTAATTTTTGCGCTCTCTCGAGCCAATACTGAAGACAATGACACATATCAATATCTACACTACACCGCCATTAAGTATATGAAAAAGACCCAACCCCAGTGGGTTAATAAGTATAAAAATATTTGATTTTAATAATAATATTATTATCTTACTTCAGTTTTTTAGTTACATATAGCAGCTACTCAGTAAATTATAGAAATGAAGATCTAAATTAAGATATTCTCTACATTTACTTACATAACCACAAAACGTTTCACTTTCATGTCATCAATATAGCATCAATATTATGTACACTTAATGAAAAAAGATGCGTCATGATATTAACTATAATAATATTTAATTTCTAATAGTAATAATGTCATCAAACCACCTAAGTTTCGTAGATTTGAATATCGAATACACAGCTGTACTCAGAAAATTATACACTGCAGAATCAGTTTTTAATAACAAATTGAATTGAGCTCTAAATATGTCGGCAATCCTGCAGGCATGGCCTTCGTATAATAGCCTATTGTTTATTGTAGTGTGTGTTTTGTTCTGAAATTCAATCAAGTCGGCCGTGAGTCAATAAAATTAGTTCTCAAAACTGACAACAGATGGATTTTGGAAAATAGGAAAATTATGTAGGAAAATTGACATTTCACTGAAAACTACTACTTTTCCGAAAAACTTTGGATGCCAGGCATGAAAATGAGGGGTCACTCGTTAAAATCCGTTCAGCCGTTTTCCCGTAATTTCCATTACCAGTTCAAATTATATATACAGATTATTATTATTATTATTATTATTATTATTATTATTATTATTATTATTATTATTATTATTTATTGGCTTTTAAGGAACCCGGAGGTTCATTGCCGTCCTCACATAAGCCCGCCATTGCTCCCTATCCTAAGCAAGATTAATCCATTCTCTATCATTATATCCCACCTCCCTCAAATCCATTTTAATATTATCCTCCCATCTACGTCTCGGCATCCCTAAAGGTCTTTTTCCCTCCGGCCTCCCAACTAACACTCTATATGCATTTCTGGATTCGCCCATATGTGCTACATGCCCTGCCCATCTCAAACGTCTAGATTTAACGTTCCTAATTATGTCAGGTGAAGAATACAATGCGTGCAGTTCTGTGTTGTGTAACTTTCTCCATTCTCCTGTAACTTCATCCCTCTTAGCCCCAAATATTTTTCGAAGCACTTTATTCTCAAACACCCTTAACCTATGTTCCTCTCTCAGAGTGAGAGTCCAAGTTTCACAACCATAAAGAAGAACCGGTAATGTAACTGTTTTATAAATTCTAACTTTCAGATTTTTTGATAGAAGACTGGATGATAAAAACTTCTCAACCGAATAATAACAGGCATTTCTCATATTTATTCTGTGTTTAATTTCCTCCCGAGTATCATTATCATTATTATTATCATTATTATTATTATTATTATTATTATTATTATTATTATTATGGTACTGGTGATGAAATGAAGACAAATTCAAATAATTTTCGTGTTGGCAAATTACTTGCAATTACATAAAATCGTTTCGTGTGTAGATCTGCATCACTTTAAAGCTAATAAATGACGTAAGAAACTAAACGTGTAATTGCAATATCACCTGTGTTTCGTTCTCCCATTAAGAACACGATTCATACACGGAACAGTAGCTGAGTGGCAGGCAGAAACTGAAGAGCGAGCACGGCGGTTATCAGGTACTTAGGCCGCTCCTGTATGAAAGCGGCAGTATGTTCAAGTGACAAGAATAATATTGATAGGATTAACTTGTGGGATCACTGCAAGAGTGACAAATTCGACTTTAATTGGCATATATGAAACATAAATGCACTCAACAGTATTAAAGGAATACTCGACTTGATTTCTGATTCAATTAACTAGATTTTTATCCTCCACAAATCATGTTTCCGACATTTGTCGTTTCTAGGGAGAAAGAGCAGACTATTACAGCATTTATGTGACAAAATTTGATTTATTATGGTGAAAGAGTGCAAATTTGTTCGATTATTTAATAAAAAAAAGTCATATTATTAAAACAGTTAAACGTCTGGGAACATTCACGCATTATTCTGTACTATCTGAATTATAAATAATAATAATAATAATAATAATAATAATAATAATAATAATATTTATTTATTGACGAGAATATTGCACGAAATTGAAATATAAAAATTGGAAATTTATCTTTTGAAGAGGTGGAAAAATTCAAATACTTGGGAGCAACAGTAACAAATATAAATGATACTCGGGAGGAAATTAAACGCAGAATAAATATGAGAAATGCCTGTTATTATTCGGTTGAGAAGTTTTTATCATCCAGTCTTCTATCAAAAAATCTGAAAGTTAGAATTTATAAAACAGTTACATTACCGGTTGTTCTTTATGGTTGTGAAACTTGGACTCTCACTTTGAGAGAGGAACATAGGTTAAGGGTGTTTGAGAATAAGGTGCTTAGGAAAATATTTGGGGCTATGAGGGATGAAGTTACAGAAGAATGGAGAAAGTTACACAACGCAAAACTGCACGCATTGTATTTTTCACCTGATATAATTAGGAATATTAAATCCAGACGTTTGAGATGGGCAGGGCATGTAACACGTATGGGCGAATCCAGAAATGGATATAGAGTGTTAGTTGGGAGGCCGGAGAGAAAAAGACCTTTTGGGAGGCCGAGACGTATATGAGAGGATAATATTAAAATGGATTTGAGGGAGGTGGGATATGATGATAGAGAATGGATTAATCTTGCTCAGGGTAGGGACCAATGGCGGGCTTATGTGAGGGCGGCAATGAACCTCCAGTTCCTTAGAAGCCAGTAAGTAAGTAAATATTTATTTAATGATACTTGTGGTAGGTCAATTATAGTGCAAAATAAGGCGTTATGCACAGCTCACAGCAGTAAAATTTTTGGGAATATTCAACATTTTTTTCCTCCATAACTGTATCTTGCACAATAATGAAAATTAGTATGTGTAAAACACTGTCCTTTTGCTATATGAAAAAAAAAAAAATATATATATATATATATATATATTTTACAATTACAGAAATTATTTATGTTTTCTTTTTCTTTTTTTTCAAAATTCAAAATGGTGGTTGTTCACTGTGCACTGTCGAAGCGTTTCCTTCATAACTCATAAACTTGTTAACTTTTTCACGTTCTCTCTTTTTTATTTTATTGCTGAAACTCATGTTTACAATATCATGCTCTTTCAACTACATTCCTTTATAAATAATATTTTGTTTTATTTTGTGTTAGAAGAAAATACTGATATTTGACCATTTTTTTAAATGAATGTATTTTTTATCAGACAATCTATCAAAGGTAGAGAAGTGATCTGGCATCATATTGTAGATATGACATGCATAAATACACACAAAAAATTTCATCAAAAAATGTTGCATAGTTTTTGAGTTGTGTGGGAAAAGCTTCATCACTGCACAGTGAACTGAATTTTGGAAAAGAAAATGTAAATACCTTTTCTAATCGTAAAAGTACTTCATTGTATTCTTCACCTGACATAATTAGGAACATTAAATCCAGACGTTTGAGATGGGCAGGGCATGTCGCACGTATGGGCGAATCCAGAAATGCATATAGAGTGTTAGTTGGGAGGCCAGAGAGGAAAAGACCTTTAGGGAGGCCGAGACGTAGATGGGAAGATAATATTAAAATGGATTTGAGGGAGGTGGGATATGATGGTAGAGACTGGATTAATCTTGCTCAGGATAGGGACCAATGGCGGGCTTATGTGAGGGCGGCAATGAACCTCCGGGTTCCTTAAAGCCAGTAAGTAAGTAAGTAAACTATACCTAACCCGTTAATACAATACAAAACAAATAGTAAATACATTACGATATAGCAACAATAAAGATTAAGATGATTAATGTGAATTAAAACAAAAGCTATAATACAAATTGACATATAGTTGAATTAATAGAGAAACATAACAATGTAATTGCCAAAATTTACAGATTATACAATACAAGTCAATTTGGGGTTTAACCCAGGTATATTGGTGCACAACCTAGTGAGCAGAATTTGTGCACCGCCACTTGTCCTAAGCCTGAGGTAGAAATTTTACTTGCAATGGCAGAAAAAATAAAAAAAAGTAAAAGAGAGTAAAAGTTGTACCCAATAATAATAATAATAATAAAAAAAATGTTCGTTAAAGCTAAAGTAGATGTTTTTCGATAAGGGAGCGAAATTTTGATTTCGTTAAAATTATAATATATTTTAACATTAAATTATATGGGAAAGAAGCAAGAGACAGAAAAATAATTTCGTAATACTGAATATTCGGTTATACTGGCGTTCGTTATAAAGACATTTTATTGTAGTGTTATTCAATTTTGGAAATATTCAACTTTTTTTGTCCAATACTGTATCTTGTACAATAATGAAAATTAACGAGTTTTTTCTACTTCCGGTTTAACCGGAAGTAACTCCAACTCTCTTATCTTAAATGGAACACCCAATATATTTTTTTTATTTTTGAATAGTGCTCATTAAGAGCTTTTCAAAAATTACCCACACTCGATACTTCTGTACAAATTCAGTGTTGCTAAGTCAAGAAAACAGAAAAGTGTATCGAATATTAAAATAATAAAATACTCCTTCTTTAACAAAAACAAAACAAAGCTAGCTCTCCTTCTAAATTATGTGTTCAAATTGGTAGCCCTCAGCTGCTTTACAATGTGTCACTCGATCATAGAAACCATTTAAGGAATGATTTAATCAGGGTTTAGGAATATCTCGCACCACTTCCATTTTTATTTAGCAACACTGAATTTGTACAGAAGTATCAAGTGTGGGTACTTTTTTAAAAGCTCTTAATGAGCTTTATTCAAAAATAAAAAAATATATATTGGGTGTTCCATTTAAAATAAGAGAGTTGGAGTTACTTTCGGTTAAACCGGAAGTAGAAAAAACTCGGTAATACCATTATTGAGTTCTTAGTATAGGGTTATCTGCACATATCAAGTTTCATGTCACTGAACCACGTGATTCGAAAGTTATTTAGGTGGTGAGGGATTTTTAACTAACCCTGTATATATAGCAGAATGGCAGTGTTTTACCCTTACCAATTTTCATTATTGTAATTGTACAAGATACAGTAATGGAGAAAAAAAATGCTGAATATTTCCGACAATTTTACTGATGTAAGCTGTACCTAACCCCTTAAAACTCAGGTGGGACAATTGCCCTATAACCCCACCCTTGTAAACTACGCTTCTGCGTGTAGAAAGCCAGCACAGCAGTTCGACTAACAGTGCTTTCCATATTACTGGTTAACACCTCAAACACATGGTAGGTAAAGAAGCCAGAGAGACACTGTTGTGTTGTGTACATCTTAAAACATTCCAGCTCACAGGCACGGCTAGACTTTTTTTCTGACAGTATCTTAGACAAACTGTTACAGCGACGAAACACAAAGTTTCATTGAAATTTAGGCAGCTTCTCCTACAAGAGACTGCTTGTGTTGGAATTGAAACTGAGAGGGGAGGGCATGAAAGAAGTTCTCTGTGCGTGCCGTTGTGAGACTCTGGCTGGCATAATGTTCTGGAATCACGGAAAGTGCCCGTAAAGCGGCATAAAGAGCTTGCTAATAGCAGACAAACGTTCGCATTTACCGTGCTTTATGTACTCACTACATCTAATAGCGCTCGTCATAATGTACACACGTGTGTACGTATACGGATCACTGTCGTCATGGCAACGCGACCACACAATACCAGGACGCTCCTAGGGTTTTTGTCTGTTATTCATTAAAACACTGTTAATTATAAATAACACATAATCAGCAAGTTTTTTGATATGCCGAGTGCAACTCGAAACCCGAATTCTACGCCTCTATGTTTTACATCGTCGTGCATCATAATACAAATGTAGCAGTAATAGTACATTATACAACGAGCCTATAATGATAGTAATTAAGACGAGAGTATGTTTATGAAAAGAGCGCAAGCGAGTTTCATAATTTTCATACGAGCGTCTTAATTACCATTATAGGCAAGTTTCATACGAGTTTTTATGCTCGACCATATTTCTAACTTGAAACTATCCAGAAGTATTCATTTTATTTGTATCTGACTGAAGATCGGAAGTGACCTTATGCATAGATCGTAAATTGTAAGATGTGCGCAGACGCGAAAGTATTGATTCTTTTCCGAGGAACAATAATGTCATTGACCATGATGTAATGTAAAGAATAACATGAACTAGTTTTGATATAACCTGGAAATTGATTTAGAATTGAAAAATGAGATGACAAATTGAATTTGTGCGAGATCGTGCGTATTTGCTTGTTTTCCGCACAGAACCAATACGCGGTAAGTGTGGAATACCACATTCAGTATTCCCAACGCAACACACATAATAATTTCCCTCTTCTTACCGCTTAAGCGCCATATTCATATTAGTGCTTTAGGCTTTTAACATATTATTTTTAGAGACGTTTAACATAGTAATAATTATAAATTGGAAACTTACCACTGCAATTTCACCTAAATTGCACTGTTAATTATTGTTTTTAAATATTTGCAAAAATTAAGTAAAGTCTACTACTCCACAAAACTTATTGCATTCCTGATACAAGTAACGTTAAGGAAGCCGTGAAAAAATCAACAAGATTCCAGATGTCGATGTTATTACTGCAATATGTTATATAAATAATATTGTTAAAATATTAAAATGAAAAATAAATCATTACATAACCTTACCGTTTGTTTTAAGTTCGCATTTATAGACTGGGGGGGGGGGGAAGACAGACGTATATCACGGCCTGCTGGAGTATAGTAAACACAGAAAACATTTTATAGCAACAATGTTGAAGAAAGATATTTTGGTTTTCCGAAGTTGCCGTCATTAAACAGAAACCAACATGGAGATTTCATTGCAACTAATTAGAAATTCGTCTTTCAGGTATGTAATAAACGATCTTCGCACAAAATAATGTACGATACACGAGCGATATGTTTGTTTTCATGTTCTCGGAAATTAAAAAAGCTCAAGTACGTTTCGCTTTTTCAATCTTTTCCTCGAACATGAAAACGTCAACATACCGCTCTTGTAACGTATATTACTATGTCTTTCGATTGCATATCCGAGAATAATCGAAAACCTGAACTTTAATGACATGCATTAAAGGACTGCTACCAGGTGTATAATTACTACATTTCGGCATGGTCGAACATAAAGATAATAAAAGCAGGCGAGTACAATAATCACATTAACATTGTATTAATACTAATAAACTAAGTCAAACCTATCACATTCATTAATCATTCCTTTACAAAGAAACTCCAGTGTACAAGCGTGTTGAAATTCGTCAGTGAAAACGGTTATATTCGTATTTGATCAATATTCAAATTAGAAATTATGGTGTGCGAAAATCATGACAAAAAATTGATTTTAGGTATCTAGAATAGGCTCAAAACAATTAAATTGTCCACACCTGTGGAGTAACGGTCAGCGCGTCTGGCAACGAAACCAGATGGCCCGGCTTCGAATCCCGGTCAGGGTAAGTTACCTGGTTGAGGTTTTTTCCGGGGTTTTCCCTCAACCCAATACGAGCAAATGCTGGGTAACTTTCGGTGCTGGATCCCGGACTCATTTCACCGGCATTATCACCTTCATTTCATTCAGACGCTAGATTTTGATACAGCGTCGTAAAATAACCCAATAAAATAAAAAATAAAAACAATTAAATTTATTTCTCTATTTATTTGTTTTGCTAATAATTGTAACATAAAATATAATATAAGCAGATAAAACTTTAGCTCGCCCCTGAAAGAGTAGAACTCGTGCTCAGGGGCGGATTCCTGAATTTAAATTATGAAAGTATATAGTCAAAAAAATCTGAAAGTTAGAATTTATAAAACAGTATTACCGGTTGTTCTGTATGGTTGTGAAACTTGAACTCTCACTTTGAGAGAGGAACAGAGATTAAGGATGTTCGAGAATAAGGTTCTTAGGAAAATATTTGGGGCTGCAAAGGATGAAGTTACAGGAGAATGGAGAAGGTTCACAACACAGAACTGCACGCATTGTATTCTTCACCTGACATAATTAAGAACATTATGTCCAGACGTTTGAGATGGGCAAGGCATGTAGCACGTACATGCCCAGAAATGCATATGGAGTGTTAGTTGGGAGACCGGAGGGAAAAAGACCTTTGGGAAAGCCGAGACGTAGATGGGAGGATGATATATAAAAATAGATTTGAGGGAGGTGGGATATGATGATAGACACTGGATTAATCTTGCACAGGATAGGGACCGATGGCGGGCTTATGTGAGAGCGGCAATGAACCTGCGCGTTCCTTAAAAGCCATTTGTAAGTATAATACAATTTGTCTTATGTCTACTACACAATAAGAATATATAAATCTAAATTTACAATTTTTCATTATTTATAAAATCCATACATAACTTTTCTTAATTCAATACTAGAACTATTATAAATGACAAGATTATGATATTTAAATATAAATGTTATATATTCTTGGGTCTAAATTACTACTATGATTAAATACTGTAACAGTGTTGCATTTTAGTTCAAACAATCTTAAAGAATTCATAGCTTTTGTGTCATACTATGAGAATACGTACTTAAACTGGCTTTTACGGAACCTGTAGGTTCATTGCCGCCCTCACATAAGCCCGCCATCGGTACCTATCCTGTGCAAGATTAATCCATTCTGTCATCATATCTCACCTTCCTCAAATCCATTTTAATATTATCCTCCCATCTACGTCTCGGCCTCCCCAAAGGTCTTTTCCCCTCCAGCCTCCCAACTAATACTCTATATGCATTTCTGGATTCGCCCATACGTGCTACATGCCCTGCCCATCTCAAACGTCTGGATTTAATGTTCCTAATTATGCCAGGTGAAGAATACAATGCGTACAGTTCTGCGTTGTGTAACTTACTCCATTCTCGTTTAACGTCATCCCTCTTAGCCCCAAATATTTTCCTAAGAACCTTATTCTCAAACACACTTAATGTCTGTTCCTCTCTCAAAGTGAGAGTCCAAATTTCACAACCATACACAACAACCGGCAATTTAACTGTTTTATAAATTCTAACTCTCAGCATTTGCTCTTAATGGATTGAGGGGAAAACCCCTGAAAAAAAACCCTCAAGAAGGTAACTTGTCTCAACCAGGATTTGAACCCAGGTCCGCTCGTTTTACGGTCAGGCGTGTTAATCGCTACTCCACAGCGATTGACCTTGAAAATTCTTCAGTGGTACTGAATTCGCTAACTCAAATGGAAGAACATAATTTACAGAGCAATTTTTAGATGACAAATTCAGTGATTAATATTTAATTTAAAAACAAGTTACTAAATAAAGCAATAGGACATGTCACGGAATGATGGAATGCGGTTCATGCCAATTAAGATAGTAAATGGCCTTCCTCAATGATAATTACGGTTGCTTAGCATCACTTCTTTCCTTGCAGTCTTCGCTTGTTTTATACAAACTTCCACATATCTCTTTAAGATGACAAATCTCAAGTGTTTCTCTTCACATCTATCAACAACTTTGATAGCAAAAATTGACATATTGGCTGTATTACAATCGTGTATACAGCTGTAACTGATAAGTTTTTAGGTTATCACATTTATTTCACTACTAATATTAAGATATTTTGTCACGTTATGTTGAGATTAGTGTCTTATTGCAAACGTCCTGAGTTATTGACTTTATGACATTTCTTGTACTGACGATGGCAAACAGAGACAACGTACTGAGTTCGAATCCATTAAGAAAAGATGACATGAGACGAAAGATTAAGTGTAACTAGAGATGGAATGTCGCAATAATTTAGGTTCGGGCGTAATGCCAGTTTGAGGGAGGTGGGATATGATGATAGAGAATGGATTAACCTTGCTCAGGATAGGGACCAATGGCGGGTTTATGTGAGGGCGGCAATGAACCTCCGGGTTCCTTAAAAGCCAGTAAGTAATAATAATAATAATAATAATAATAATAATAATAATAATAATAATAATAATAATAACAATAATAACAATAATACTATAATGGCCAAGGAAGTTTTTAAGGACCATTTTCTGCGGACATCTGAAAAAAGAACTAAGGGATTAATGAAGTACTTTGTATGGAGTGTAGCATTATATGGGGCAGAAACATGGACGTTACGGCGAAGTGAAGAGAAGCGAATAGAAGCATTTGAAATGTGGATATGAAGAAGAATGGAACTTGTGAAGTGGACAGACAGAAAAAGAAATGAAGCTGTGTTGGAAAGAGTGGGTGAAGAAAGAATGATGCTGAAACTGATCAGGAAGGGGAAAAGGAATTGGTTGGGTCACTGGCTGAGAAGAAACTACCTACTGAAGGATGCACTGGAAGGAATGGTGAACGGGAGAAGAGTTCGGGACAGAAGAAGATATCAGATGATAGACGACATTAAGATATATGGATCATATGAGGAAACGAAGAGGAAGGCAGAAAATAGGAATGATTGTAGAAAGCTGGATTTGCAGTGAAAGACCTGCCTACACCTTTACCCTTATACAGAGTGAAACGTAAGTAATGTCATTATTTCAGGGGATTATTCTTTGAGATATTTCAAATAAAAAACTTTAATACAATTTTGCTCGTTTTTGGTTCTTTTTCGAAATAAAAATTGTTTTAGAGGAAATATTTCATAGCGTGTTTTGGGAAAGTCACTGATTTAATTTCCAAGAGCGGCCTATTATGATAATAAATGACTGAAAGAATTTTAATTCTGTCCTTTAAATATGCGAAAATTGATCTGAACAAATGCAATTTTTCGTTATGCCAAAAAATTTTACAATGTAACGAGTGCAATAACAGTATAACTTTATGAACGGCTTTTAAGGAACCCGGAGGTTCATTGCCGCCCTCACATAAGCCCGCCATCGGTCCCTATCCTGAGCAAGATTAATCCAGTCTCTATCATCATATCCCAGCTCACTCAAATCCATTTTTATATTATCTTTCCATCTACGCGTCGGCATCCCTAAAGGTCTTTTTCCCTCCGGCCTCCCAACTAACACTCTATATCCATTTCTGGATTCGCCCATACGTGCCACATGCCCTGCCCATCTCAAACGTCTGGATTTAATGTTCCTAATTATGTCAGGTGAAGAATACAATGCGTACAGTTCTGTGTTGTGTAACTTTCTCCATTCTCCTGTAACTTCATCCCTCTTAGCCCCAAATATTTTCCTAAGTACCTTATTCTCAAACACCCTTAACCTATGTTCCTCTCTCAAAGTGAGAGTCCAAGTTTCACAACCATAAAGAACAACCGGTAATATAACTGTTTCATAAATTCTAACTTTCAGATTCATAGTGTAATACCAACCTTGTTTTATCGATATTTTGAACAGCGACACGGATTTTGACTACAATATCTGTAGAAAATACTATCTCAATACCTAATAATACATACTGTTATTTATTTTATTGGGTTATTTTACGACGCTGTATCAACATCTAGGTTATTTAGCGTCTGAATGATATGAAGGTGATAATGCCGGTGAAATGAGTCCGGGGTCCAACACCGAAAGTTACACAGCATTTATACCTTATTTTTTTTTCATGGAGTGCAGTTTCATAGAAAGGACTTTGCCGACAGACCTTCTACTGCCTCCCTACTAATTGGTTGTCATAAATAAATGTCTTCCTTACGGTGACGGAAATCTTGTCTTCTCCTGTTAGTAACCAATCATAACCCTTGTTCAGAAGAATTGACAGGCTCCCCTCAAATCCACGTGGAGGCACAGTTGTCGCATCTTTTCCGAATTCCAAGAATGCCGTCAGTCTGACTTCGATAGTCACCGGGATTGTGGCAACTGTGCAATGTTGGGACGAGGGGACAGGATGGAATTGTCAGAGTTGTTTGTGTAGGAAGTCATAAATCTGTAAGTGGGTGTTCAAAGGAGCCACCGAACTGCACTCCTTGAAATAAAATAAGGTATACTCGTATTGGGTTGAGGGAAAACCCCGGAAAAAACCTCAACCAGGCTACTCGCGCCGACCGGGATTCGAACCCGGGCCACATGGTTTCGCGGCCAGACGCGCTGACCGTTACTCCACAGGTGTGGACTACATGCTTTTAAAACAGACTCTGTCTATGAGTACAGCACTTTCTCTGTACCTCGTATGAGAAAGCGAAAACCTGTTTATCCCAAAATATAAAAATGTGAGTGTAAGAAAGACTGAAAGAATGAGAATATAAATAAAGAATCAAGTGAAAATCAAAAAGACGTCTTATACTGAAGGACGGGAGGCTAGGAGAGAAAGAGATGTGTGTGGTGATTTATTTTCGGTTTTATTAATTTTTAACACGTTTCATTTTATTACAAAAGTCCCAGGATTTTTAAAGTAAAATTGAAGACGTAGCTGCAATAAGGGCCCATAGCCCCATAGGCCCTTTTTCCGGAGAATGCATAAATCGATTCTCCGTTGTTTCTTTGTTTTACCCACAAAGTTTCGTTGAGAAATGTTGAACAGTAATGCTGATAAACCTGTTTATTTTAATATATTTTATATGCCATGCACCGTTTTTAAAAATTTCAACTCTATATACAGAACAGCATTTTGGAGTATGGGCCCTTATTGCAGCTATGTCCTCAAGTTTGGAAATCTTTGATAGTGTAATACCAACCTTACTTTATCGATATTTTGAACAGCGACACGGATTTTGACTACAATATCTGTAGAAAATACTATATCAATACCTATAGTCCCGTCGCTCTAATTTCCGGCATCCAATCACGTTGCAGGTCGGCTACAATTAAACGTGTGCGTCTTGTGATTCGCTGGTGAAGACGTTATTCATTTCTTAAGGCACGATAAATACTTAATATAATCGCTCGCCATTTTGGCTCTTTCGTTGGCGTTCGCAGAAAGCACACGAGGACGTTATTTGCCGCTCAATTATTTGCTGAATTACAGTGCGTTTGATTTATAATCATAGGAGCTACGACATGATAATGTTTAACGGTGTGGTAAATAGATCCCTCGTATGGTAGCTCGGCAACGAAAGAACAAAAATGGCGATACTACCTACCTAGACTTTATAGAGTCTTCACTTCCTAAGACGTAAGCAAAGAGGAGGAGTCACGCCGGGAATAACAGCGTCGCGACTATAACAATACATACTCTTAAAACAGACTTTGTCTACGACCACAGTACTTTCTCTGTACCTCGTATGAGAAAGCGAAAACCTGTTTATCCCAAAATATAAAAATGTGAGTGTAAGAAAGACTGAAAGAATGAGAAAATAAATAAAGAATCAAGTGAAAATCAAAAAGACGTCTTATACTGAAGGAAGGGAGGCTAGGAGAGACGGAGGACAGAAAGAGATAAGAGGAGACAGAAGAGAAAGAAGTGGTGGAGAGAGAGGAGGAGAGGGATTAGGGGAAGACAGAGTAAGGAACACAAGACGCTGGAAGAGAGGATGGGAACAAAAGAAGGGCAACGGAACGCACGATGCACATTTCTACAAGTCTGTTTTGGAATACCATTCCTTGCCTCCTCCCGTCGGCGGAGACTACATTCAACACAGACCAGTCATATAAATAGCTGGCGCACGGATATTCTTAGTTATGCCGCTCCTTGCCCAAGCACATCCAAGCTCTGAACGCCACGTTTTGTTCACTTTATCCGGAAACTCGCTGTTCACCATATTTAATCTTCCATTCATTATTAAGACTCAACAACGCTGACTTCAGACTACACGAAATAACATGAACACACAGCAAACGAAAATACTTCTGATATTTTGTGTTCAGCATGTTTGAAGTCATACAAGTTTATTATAATTAAACAATTATCTAGTGTTATCAATGTTGTCGTATTATGAAATGCCATAAGTGATCTGGAACTTATCGGTAAGTCCGCAAGCCACTTCAGTGATAACATAGAGGTACTATTTTTTTTCTTCGCATAAACGATAAACATGACAATAGTAATATGCGTTACAAGAGCGGTATGTTGAAGTTTTCATGTTCGAGGAAAAGTTTGAAAAAGCGAAACGTAGTTGAGCTTTTTTAATTTCCGAGAATTGAAAGAAAACATACCGCTCGTGCATCGTACATTATTTTGTGCGAAGATTGTTTATTACATACCTGAAAAAGGAATTTCTAATTAGTTGCAATGAAATCTCCATCTTGGTTTCTGTTCAATGACGGCAAATTTGCAAAACAAAAATATCTTCAACATTGTTGCTTTAAAATGTTTTCTGTGTTTACTATACTCCAGCAGGCCGTGATATACGTCTGTCTTTTTTTCCCCCCAGTCTATGATGAGTCTGGAATCTTGTTGATTTTTTCACGGCTTCCTTAATGTTACTTGCATCACGAATGCAGTAACTTTAGTGGGGTTGTAGAGTTTACTTAATTTTTGCAAATATTTAAAAACAATAATTAACAGTGTAATTTAGGTGAAATTGCAGTGGTAAATTTCCAATTTATAATTATTACTATATTAAACGTCTCTAAAAATAATATGTTAAAAGCCTAAAGGAGTAAAATCAATATGTCACTTCAGCGGTAAGAAGAGGGAAATTGTTATGTGTGTTAAGTTGGGAATACTGAATGTGGAATTTTAGACTTTCCGCGGATTGGTTTTGTGCGGAAACCAAACAAATTCGCACGATCTCGCACAAATATACATTAAAGCGTTTTGAAGATATTTTTACAAACCATGTGATTGTTGTTGTTTAGTCAACTATAAGAAAACAGGTCTGAACCTCATAAGTGACAACGTAAAAAAAAGGGAATCACTCATGAAGCAACTAAACCAGGAGATAATAGGGGTAGGCTGGCCAGTTTCTTTCTCCTTCCATTGCATACATCGCCGATTATCTACATATTATACCAATCAGACTTCAGATGCATACAAACAATTGTTCTTCCTCTGACACATATCGTCAAGTGAGATGTACTGCCTGATAATAGATGTACAGTAGTGGGGGGAAAAAAAACAGACCGACCCTTGTAGCTGATTTCAGAGCCTTGTTCACTCCAGAGCACGATAGACTGGTAACTAAGACTTTCGTGGTTCGAATCCTGCCTGGGAAGGAAACGTTTTTTGTTCCTTATTCAAATTTATTCCCAATACTTTTCGATAGCTGGTAAAATTCATATTCTGGGGATAATAAGTTAATTAAGTAGTAAAATATCGCTGCAATCGAAAAGTACCAGTTGACATGAAACGACGAATGATGCTAGGAGCGGAGATGTTCAAAATGTTTCCTTAATGGAACTCCGATTTTCAAATTTGTTTTTTTTTATCAATATAATCATTCTTCATCAGCATTTATTATTTCAAAAAAAAATATATATATTTTTTTTTTGTAAAATACTTTAAGTCTTGAGCGGCAACTGTATCCAAACAGAGTTCCTATGCAAAGGACCGTCATTTTGAATTCAATATTCGAGGCAAATACTCTCACAAGATCGAACACCTTGTTATCCTTTATGTTTGGTCTGCAGCTGAAATCACCTCCGTTCCATTACCGAACTGAAACCCTCTATGGGTGCGGTTAGGTTAAATAAATCTGCGTGTGTAGTTTCAGCCACTGTAATTAATTGGGTTTCGAAACTCGTACCTTCAAATAGACGACACGAAGAGTGCTGCACCTAATCTTCTAATAGTAACAGCACTGCATCCAAATAGGGGAGATTTTTCAACCACATAATTTGTGCCATATGAAATGAAAACTGCGTACTTTTATATGCAATGCATGTCATGTTAGTATTTCTACGTCAGAGACGCAGATTTTCCTAGAAAAATGTCTCAAAGAAATTGAAATTAACAATGAAATGGATAGAATGATTGAATTTCTGTTATTGTCGCCAGTATATTTAAAAAAAAGGCGGGATTTTCTCAGATCCCTATATTGCTAATTTTATTGGGTTATTTTACGACGCTGTATCAACATCTAGGTTATTTAGCGTCTGAATGATATGAAGGTGATAATGCCGGTGAAATGAGTCCGGGGTCCAGCACCTAAAGTTACCCAGCATTTGCTCGTATTGGGTTGAGGGAAAACCCCGGAAAAACCTCAACCAGGTAACTTGCCCCTACCAGGAATCGAACCCGGGCCACCTGGTTTCGCAGCCAGACGCGCTGACCGTTACTCCACAGGTGTGGACCCCTATATTGCGTGGAACGGTTAAGTGATTGGTCATAAATTCATGAGAAGTATCGTAACATAATCATAAAATAAAGAAACTTGAACTTTTAATAGATATTGAAACTAGTGCAAAAATAAAAAACTATTTAATTCTTTACTCTACTCGTGTGATGCTAATATTACTGCAATATCAGCTATCTTATCTGTGGAATACGCACCACATTTCAATGACCTTCGTTTGCTGGAAGTTATTTAAATTCGAACGAGTAATAGCATTACAGAAGAAACTAACGTATCTTTGTGGAGATTGTATTCGTATCACTTTCTGGAAAACTTCGTTAAATATTTTTAAAAGATCCCTTTCTCGGTAACGCCTATTGCTTAACAATCTTTGAATCATCGTAGAACTTAAGTTTAACTATATACCACGTATATTTCAAATTATAGTACTTGGGAATTAACATTGCTATAATAAATCCATGTATAAAAAACTGAAAGTGGAATTTCATGTAGCTGGCCGTGTGTAATAAATTAGTAGGCCTTGTAGAAAATAAGACTATTTACTTGATTATTGCCAACTTATCATGAATGATCCTTTGACAACATATTATCGGTTTTAGGTTAGGTGATTCAAAATAATTAGGTTATATCATGGTATTATTTCAGTTGTGTATTTCATTTTAATGATTATTTTTTTATTAGGTTACTTAGCAATTCTTCGAGTGTGTATCTTGCGGTTATCAATAATCCTTAACAGAATTTCCTCCCCTACGGTTTCTGTTCAATATAAAGTTCTGCCCTCTATTCACATCTGCATGGTTTGTTCATACTTTCAGTATTTCTGAATATATTAATCACAAGTCTGATCTATTGTGGGATGGAACTTCTCAACCAGAAAAAAGCCCAGCAAATAGGTATCTTACCTTTCTTAAAAAGTTGTTTCCATACAGTTCAATAAATAAAATCTTTTCTTCTGTAGTATAAAATCCATTGTTTCAAGATTAATGCAATCAAACAGATAGTTGGCAATAATCAGTAGACAGTCTTCTTTTCTACAAGGCCTACTAATTTATTACACATGGCCAGCTACATGAAATTCCACTTTCAATTTTTTATATACAGAATTCTTACGCCAATGTTATTTCCCTACGTACTATAGTATGAAAGACACATGGTATAGGTCCAGTTGTATTTCTGCTTTTATTATTTAAAACGTCTCATTAATTAATGATTTATTGTTTACATTGTATTTATTATCTCCTAATTTTTTGTGTACTATATTCGATATATTTGTAATGTCCTTTCCGTCGAAGTTTTACTCCTGGTTGAATGTTAAAGATAGGGTTGCCATATTTGTTTCAGAAAAAAAAAGAAGAAACTAGAAGTACGGAACTTCCCAGATATTTTATAGCATAATAAATAATTTATGGTTTACCTGTTTAAGGGGAGAGGATGGTATTTTTTTTTAACTTTTTTCCTATTTGGTGTAAAATATTAATTTTTTGTATGTAGAGAGCTCATAGCTGTGGCAACTTAACCAAATAAAAATATTTTGAAAAAATTATTTGGGGGTCAAAATTTGAAAAAATATACCCAATGCAGGATTGTACTAAAACCGATATATCTAAACCATTTTTAAAGATAGATTCAAACAGTTTTTTGCAATGTATTTGCAAAAGCATGTTCTACAAACTATCTAACAGAATTTTGATATTAGTCCCTACGTTTGTAAAATAAACAATTAAAATTTAATAACAATTTACTGATTTCCTTTCTTGCAAACAAACGGATGTATTTTTAAAATGAAATCAATTAACAAAATTCTGTTATAGAGAAATGTTTCCTAATAATCTAAAGAATGTGTGTTATAAATTTCATGCATGTATCTTTAATAGTTCAGAAATTATATCCATTTTTGTCTGGCAATGTAGCAAAAAAAATGAAGTTACTGGAAACCGATAAAAGTGGGCGTGTGATTTAAAAATCCATAGCGCAGGAAGTTTAAAAATGACGTCTCAACATCCGATAAGGGCACAAATACCCACAAAATATTATGCAATGCATTCCACATATATCAAAGGGCATTTTAAAGAAGAAAAAAAAATTTTTTTTTGAAAATTTAATTTACCGGAAACAACAATAAAAGTGGGCGAATGATTTAAAAATCCATAACGCAGGAAGTTTAAAAATGGCGACTCAACATCTGATAAGGGCACAAATACCCACAAAATGTTATGCTATGCATTCCACACATATCACAGAGTATTTTAAGGATTTTTTTTAATTTACTCATTTTTCACCAAAAAATACCATCCTCTCCCCTTAAGCTGTAAGATAATTAACATTCTTAACTCTATTTTAAACATTAAACATTATAAAATACATTTTACAGAACATGAACTTCATAGCATTATAAAAAAAATAAATCGCTTCATAGTCTATACACGTAGGTCTAGTAGAGCCGATGTTGAAAGTAGTATCACAGTCTAATATATACAGTCACGAAGCTTGAATTGTTGAGGGTATAGGAATAATAGACTGTGCAGGTACTATTTCGCATTGTCTGTAATGAGGCGATAGTAGCGATCCTAGTGGTTAGCAACTATCTATGGATGCATATTCCCTACGTATTGAGCTTCGTGACTGTATATACTAGACTGTGGTAACATTATATTGCGGAAGAAAAACATAGATAACGCTCAAATTACGGAAGACTTGTTTTAAGCTAAAAAAACATAAGAATACGGCAAAAACGTACAATCTGGCAAACCTATAAGTCCCGTCGCTCTAATTTCCGGTAGCCAATCGCGTTGCAGGTCGGCTACATTTAAACGAGTGCGTCTTGTGATTCGCTTATTAAGACGTTATTTATTTCTTAAGGGTCGATAAATACTTAATATAATCGCCCGCCATTTTGGCTCTTTCGTTGGCGTTTATACAAAGCACATGACGTTATTTGCCGCTCAATTATTTGCTGAATTACAGTGCGTTTGATTTATTATCATAGGAGCTACGACATGATAATGTTTAACGGTGTGGCAAATAGATTCCTCGTCTGGTAGCTCGGCAACGAAAGAACAAAAAGACGAACGATACAACCTACCTCGACTTTATAGAGCCTCCACTTCCTAAGACGTAAGCAAAGAGGAGGAGTCACGCCGGAATAACAGTGTCGCGACTATAGTTAGAGAAAGCCCTATGATCTTAATAATTCTGCTAGGTTAAATAAAACCATTATTATTATTACAGGGACATCATTTTATTTTTACTTCAATTTTTATTGTACCTGCGTTTCTAAATGTACTTGACTCCCACCCCTTTCACTAATGTCCTTGCTAACGTCAGTCACACAAACTTACGGCCGCTGTTGCTAGCAGTGAAGTACTACAGAGTACAGTGTGTTTCAGAAATATGTTGCGTTTTCTATAGAAGAAAGAACTTATATTATTGAAGTTTATTTTCACACAGGTATGGTGTGTAGCATAACTGAATTTATTTGTGTGGACTGAGCAGAAGTGAAGATTAGAGTTACCGAAAGTACGGTACCCTATAATATGGTACGGTACTTAACAGCATTATTTAAACAAGAGTTTTGTTTTACTGTTTGTAGGTATGGAAACTGGAATTACAATGTAACCGAATGTGAACAACAGTTCCCCCCCCCCCCACAGTTTCCTGATTATATCATTACAGAATATTTTCGTAGAAATGTCATTAATCTGGTAGATAAATTTAGAGCAACAGAGTGTACAGAAAGGAAAAAAAGTGTAAGATGGCCAACAAAGGTGACAGAAGATGCTGTAGAATATGCTAGAGAAAGGATGCAGCGAGGTCGTAATAAGTCGGTCAAGAAGTTGGCTGTAGAAATTGGGGTTTCTTACGGAAGTGCTCACAAAATTCTCAGGAATAAATTAGGTTAGTAATATGCTGAATAAAGTAGACATTACATAATGTATATAACCGCCTGAAGACTTGAGTTTGTGAAAAAATTGTTACTATCCTACTGTTTTTTTTTATAAAATACTGTAAAGTAACGACCAAACTGAAAATCGTAATACTATATTTCCCTGTAACATAAATGGATACAATACTTTTCTCTCCGCCTATAGCTAGTAAAATTATTTGTTTACATATTGTACTAGCAACTCCAAAACCCTGTATTAGAAGGGGGGTAACAGTGTTTCCGAGTATAGACAGGTTAATGTTAAAAATGTTAGTAAAAATAAAGTTATGTCCCTGTATTATTATTATTATTATTATTATTATTATTATTATTATTATTATTATTATTATTACAGACGTGGACAAATTATTAACAAAATGGACGATTTTTATGATAATTCTGTTTACAAAATTTGACTTTTCAATTTAGACTACATTTGACAATTTTGGATATTTCCATCATTACAGTAGACAGAAATATGCAAAAATGTCAACTGTAGTTTAAATTGAAGAGTCAAGTTTTGTAAAAATATATAATAAAAGTCTTCAATTTTGCTAATAATTTGTAAATTAGCAAAATTGTCAACTGCATTGAAGAGTCAAATTTTGTAAAAATATAAAACAAAAATCTTCAGTTTTGCTAATAATTTCGAAATATCCAAAATGTCAACTGTAGTACAAATTGAAGAATCGAATTTTGTAAAAATATACAACAAAAACCTTCAGTTTTGCTAATAATTTGTAAATATGCAAAAATATCAACTGTAGTCCAAATTGAGGAGTTCAATTTTGAAAAATATACAATACAAATCTTCAATTTTGCTAATAATTTGGAAATACACAAAAATGTCAACTGTAGTCTAAATTGAAGAATCATATTTTGTAAAAATATATAATAAAAATCTTAAATTTTGCTAATAATTTGTCCACGTCTGTATTATTATTATTATTATTATTATTATTATTATTATTATTATTATTATTATTATTATTATTATATTCCATAAACCATAAATATGAATAAGTATGCAATGTAGACAGATAAGTAAAAAAAAAGTTATTACACTCCGTAGATATTTTGTGACGTTTACAAGTACTAAATATTTACACAAACAAAATACCTTCTTTTTCCTATTTTCTCGTACCATTAACCTCTATGGAAAATCAATATGCTCACAAGCAAACAAACGACGCTAGATTATGTAAAATGTGGAACCCATCCTATCCTGAAATAACACGTGGTTAAAATCACTGAACACGAGCCAGTTTCGCCATTTGCTTTAATATACACCATACTAAAAATGACAGTCGCTAACAATGGCTACTAGCGGGAAATGGACACAAATGGCGTGGTAAATAATATTCGCAAACACCTTCACTGAATCAAAGAGGAAACCGAGCTGAAATCTGTTCCAGTAGTTTCTTATTTCAGTGTTTAAAAACAAAGTCGGCATAATGTTGAAACAGTGTGCCTGATAATGTGTGGTGTCCCTACAAGGAGGGGGAGGCAGTGTTAATTAAAATTTATGGTTGCCAGTGCAGAAATAAAACTAGGAAAATGCATTACCGGTGACAAGAATCAGAACATGCAGAAATACTGGACTAGGATGCAATTATGAACACCACGTGCGTTATGAGTAATGAGGGCAGCACTGTACACTCTCATCTTGCAAAGGAATTTTTTGGAATTTATGACACAGAGAATAAATCTATGTTATTTATAAAGTTACTCTCGCCCTATTAATGGACTTGTATTCGTTAGTAATACTAGACATTTTTTTTAATGTGTTCTTCTCTATCACCTTTACTTTTTAACTTTGCTCTAGAGTATGCCATTAGGAAAGTCCAGGATAACAGAGAGGGTTTGGAATTGAACGGGTTACATCAGCTGCTTGTCTATGCGGATGACGTGAATATGTTAGGAGAAAATCCACAAACGATTAGGGAAAACACGGGAATTTTACTTGAAGCAAGTAGAGAGATAGGTTTGGAAGTAAATCCCGAAAAGACAAAGTATATGATTATGTCTCGTGACGAGAATATTGTACGAAATGGAAATATTTTGGAGCAACAGTAACAAGTATAAATGATACTCGGGAGGAAATTAAACGCAGAATAAATATGGGAAATGCCTGTTATTATTCGGTTGAGAAGCTTTTATCATCCAGTTGCTGTCCAAAAATCTGAAAGTTGGAATTTATAAAACAGTTATATTACCGGTTGTTCTTCATGGTTGTGAAACTTTGACTCTCACTTTGAGAGAGGAACATAGGTTAAGGGTGTTTGGGAATAAGGTGCTTAGGAAAATATTTGGGGCTAAAAGGGATAAAGTTACAAGAGAATGGAGAAAGTTACACAACGCAGAACTGCACGCATTGTATTCTTCACCTGACATAATTAGGAACTTTAAATCCAGACGTTTGAGATGGGCAGGGCATGTAGCACGTATGGGCGAATCCAGAAATGCATATAGAGTGTTAGTTGGGAGGCCGGAGGGAAGAAGACCTTTAGGGAGGCCAAGACTTAGATGGGAAGATGATATTAAAATGGATTTGAGGGAGGTGGGATATGATGATAGAGAATGGATTAATCTTGCACAGGATAGGGACCAATGGCAGGCATATGTGAGGGCGGCAATGAACCTCCGGGTTCCTTAAAAACCAGTGAGTAAGTGAGTTCTTCTCTAAGTAACAGATTACTTTAACTAAATTAGTGTTCGTAAGAAACTGTATAATCTTCTTTTTTATGATGACTTGCCATTCTGGTAGCTCAGATGGCAGACGACAGCAGTCCAGAGTTCAAATTTCGGAGATGCCGGAGTAATATTAGATAGTCTCATAACCATAGGCAGGAAGTTTGTACCAAAACAGTAGATTCCAGTTGAATACAGCGAGGAGTATGTCACCCGCGCCTCGCCCTGTTCCCGCACGCTACAGACGATACGCAGTTCACATAAACAACGCATAGTATCATTCCGTGGAGCTGTGTACAGTCGTGAACAGTTTGAAGAATATTGTTGATTTATATTCATATTTTAGGTAGAATAACTCTTCTAGGGTTCTCAGCCAGGTGAGTTGGAGATTTGCTTCCAAGCTTTCGATGGCTAGCTCTGCCATCTTCTTCAGGGAATGAAGTGATGTGGGACTAGAGATGGCCGATATTTCATAACCCGATATTTTGTCACAGGTATTTTTTGTCACAGATAAACCTGTGACAAAATATCGCTGTCGATATCTGCTCCGTATTCAGTATTCTGTGACTGGTATTTTCTCCTCTACGTCGTAGGTTTGCGCATGCGCATGATACAATAACAGCAATCGGGCGGTAGTTTCTCCATCTTATTATAAATGGTGAAGTTATTACACGATTTAAATAACAACACCATTGGTTACCAGTACTTAATCTTGTGTAAAATCCTGTCTGAACAACTGTTTTGTTTTGTAATTATTTTCCAATGTTTTTCCGAATACTTATGTTTCATTGATTTTTATTCTATGACTCAATATTATAATGTTAATCCACGACTTAAAATAATTTATCCATATTATATACAATAAAAAGGATCAATTTTTAAAACGATTAGGATAATCATATAACATCAATTTCTCCATACCCAACTACATTTAAAAATGATCAACTGGTTCAGTATCTATAATATAACCTCTTGGTACATGAGGTTAACTTTTGACATGTTACTGTTCAGTTAGGTAAGTATTTATTTGTTAATGGTACATGTACATAATTTCTTTGTTGGATTTTCCCATATAAATCACTGATGAGTGGTGTGTATAGAGAAATCGTATTCATATTTCATTGCTCTTCAATATTTCCTGCTAATTTTTATCGCTGTGACGAAATATCGGTGTAATTCATGCTACGTAACGACATAAAACATCGGTGTGACAAAATCACCGATAAAAGTCACAGATATTTAATTGTCACATTGCGACAGTCGTCACAGATACTTGAAAATATCGTTTAAGCTCATCTCTACTTCTCGGGTTCTCAGCCAGGTGAGTTGGAGATTAGCTTCCAAGCTTTCGATGGCTAGCTCTGCCATCTTCTTCAGGGAATGAAGTGATGTGAGACGCAATAAAACAGTCGCGCCCGCTGAAATCGAAAATCGAAAAATCGAAGGAGAATTGGGAGGAAAATTTAAAAGGTACGCAAAACGCGTCCTTGCAAGGGGTTGGGGGCTGTACAAAACTAAATATGTGAGCTCCAAGCCTGTTGGCCATTAGTCTCACTCCGGGTTACGCTGCTCCCCTGAAGGAGCTCTAGAAAATTTTGAAGGGGAAGCCGAAATTGGACGTAACCTCTTAGGTACCACATACGTGATGTGAGACCATTTCTAGCCGGTATATATGCAATAGTAGGGCTTCCCGCTGCGGGCCAATCAGGAGCTAGTTCCTAGTCCCGACCGCCAGGCGCATTGTGATTGGTGGAAGCGGTAGCTAATCAGGAGCCAGTTGCTAGTCCCGACTGTCTGCCGTGTGCTGGTGGTCTAAGCGTATTGATGGCAGGTTTCCATGTTATACTCTGCTGTAGACCCCCGTCTCTGTTGAAATTACTGCCATCTATAGTCGCGACGCTGTTATTCCCGGCGTGACTCCTCCTCTTTGCTTACGTCTTAGAAAGTGAAGGCTCTAAATATTCTAGGTAGGTAGTATCGTCCGCCATTTTTGTTCTTACGTTGCCGAGCTACCATACGAGGAATCTATTTGCCACACCGTTAAACATTATCATGTCGTAGCTCCTATGATAATAAATCAAACGCACTGTAATTCAGCAAATAATTGAGCGGAAATAACGTCCTCGTGTGCTTTCTGCGAACGCCAACGAAAGAGCCAAAATGGCGGGCGATTATATCAAGTATTTATCGAGCCTTAAGAAATGAATCAGCGAATCACAAGACGCACACGTTTAAATGTAGCCGACCTGCAACGCGATTGGCTGCCGGAAATTAGAGCGACCGGACTATAGCTGGATTTCGACGACTTCCTTGACAACCAAGTCCCAGTAACCTGATGTTTTGTCCAACTTTGTGTTGTCTAGAAAACTGATGGATTTGTTGCTTTCAATTCCTAATGTGTTCTTTGTTGGATTTTTGTTTCGGCATTTTGATACAACCTTACGTGACTCAAGCAGGTCTACTATTGAGTGTAGAATATTCATTCTTTCTGCTCTTTACAGACAATACAGACATCCAGCAACAGGATGCATTTTGTAAACAATGTATATAAAATAATTTTGAGGGAAAAGTTGTTCCGGGGCCGGGTATCGAACCCGGAACCTTTGGTTAAACGTACCAACGCTCTACCAACTGAGCTACCCGGGAACTCTACCCGACACCGATCCAACTTTTCCCCCTATATCCACAGATCTCAAAGTGGGCTGACAACCGTCAAGCAACCAACATTGAGTGCACACTAACTCTGTTCGGGTAGAGTTCCCGGGTAGCTCAGTTGGTAGAGCGTTGGTATGTTTAAACAATGGTCCCGGGTTCGATACCCGCCCCCGGAACAATTTTTCCCTCAAAATTATTCAAATCAACTTTACAGGGAGTTTTACCTGAAAGCTGGATTTGCAATGTATATGGAAATTATTTACTACCCTGATACCAATACTTTTCTTCAGCCCTATTTGTCAGATATTAGCTGTACTAAGTCCTGATTTTCGCATGTCCGTGTTCATACTTTCTACAAGCTTACGGCTGCTTCTTCCCTCACGGTGTAGATGGTTCGCTCATCTCTGAACTGCCAACACCGCTTTCTGACCTTCCCTTCACTCATAAACCCGCAAACCTCGAGTAACTGACGATAAATTTCTACGGCGGTTACATTTTTTGCATCAAGGAAGGGAATCACAGTACGAAACTTCACAGCTGACGTGAGTTTCGATTGTAAGGCTCGTTTCCAACCAATATCTCACAACTTCTTACAAAGCGATGCATGGCTTCCAAGTGATGCGTTGTAACTCATTGCGCATGCGCGAACCTGTTCGAAACTCTCGATCGTCTGTAAGTCTTGATCAGCCGTTATTCTCGGGATAAATCTCTTTTAACCCTTAAATTGGCAAAACTTCATTTCTCACACTAGTTTATTAAACTGTGTCGGACCGTAGAGAAAACTATCGCAATGTCCATATATTATATGTTGTGCAATATTATAGTATTGTGAAATTTTAATTTTCCTACCAATTTTTTTTCTATTGTTTTATTAAAATTATAGCATATAGCCTATTAACCTGTTGTATCCTACAGGGTAGGAGTGAGAGGGGATAAGAGGTAAAAGAAGCTTGGGAGTTTGCAGGCGACTGAAAATGTATACACATACACAGAAGAAAGAGCTTCTTCATATGGAGTTAGAATTAATTGATTTTCTTTGTATTTATTTTGAGAGTATATTGGTTAGAGTCCTATATATTGTAAGAAATTAAAAGAAATAGTTTTTTTACCTATGAAATTTTGAATTTAAGTTCATTAACTTTATTGTTACTCCAACTTTATTGTCACTCCAAATGGAATTTTTTTTCCAATGTATTTTACGCTAATACTGCAATCCTGTTTCATTATTATTATTATTATTATTATTATTATTATTATTATTATTATTATTATTATTATTATTAGAAAAAAATGGGAGTATAAGGGTACAGTGCATCAGTTATTCATGGATTTCAAAAAGCCATATGACTCGGTTAAGAGAAGTTTTATATAATATTCTTATTTGGTATTCCCAAGAAACTAGTTCAATTAAAATGTGTCTCAGTGAAACATACAGCAGAGTCCGTATAGGTCAGTTTCTATCTGATGCTTTTTCCAATTCACTGCGGGCTAAAGCAGGGAGATGCACTATCACCTTTACTTTTTAACTTCGCTCTAGAATATGCCATTAGGAAAGTTCAGGATAACAGGCAGGGTTTGGAATTGAACGGGTTACATCAGCTTCTTGTCTATGCGGATGACGTGAATATGTTAGGAGAAAATCCACAAACGATTAGGGAAAACACGGAAATTTTACTTGAAGCAAGTAAAGCGATAGATTTGGAAGTAAATCCCGAAAAAAAACGAAGTATATGATTATGTCTCGTGATCAGAATATTGTACGAGATAGAAACACAAGAAAATTGGAGATTTATCCTTCGAAGAGGTGGAAAAATTCAAATATCTTGGAGCAACAGTAACAAATATAAATGACACTCGGGAGGAAATTAAAGGTAGAATAAATATGGGAAATGCGTGTTATTATTCGGTTGAGAAGCTTTTATCATCTAGTCTGCTGTCAAAAAATCTGAAAGTTAGAATTTATAAAACAGTTATATTACCGGTTGTTCTGTATGGTTGTGAAACTTGGACTCTCACTTTGAGAGAGGAACAGAGATTGAGGGTGTTTGAGAATAAGGATCTTAGAAAAATATTTGGGGGTAAGAGGGATGAAGTTACAGGAGAATGGAGAAAGTTACACAACGCAGAAATGCACCTGACATAATTAGGAACGTTAAATCCAGAGGTTTGAGATGGGCAGGGCATGTAGCACGTATGGGAGAATCCGGAAATGCATATAGAATGTTAGTTGGGAGACCAGAGGGGAAAAATACCTTTGGGGAGGCCGAGACGTAGATGGGAGAATATAAAAATGGATTTGAGGGAGATGGGATATGATAGAGAGTGGATTAATCTTGCACAGGATAGGGACCGATGTCGGGCTTATGTGAGGGCGGCAATGAACCTGCGTGTTCCTTAACAGCCATTTGTAAGTAAGTAAGTAAGTACAGTACATCACTTCTACCCTGTACAGAAGTGACCATTGGATTTCTTTTCATTTTAAATTACGTGTAGGTTTATACTAGATATTAGTTTCGAATGCAGAATTTCCATGCCATCTGGTTATTAATTATTTTTTTTTTACTGCCTTTACTGAACATGGATGCGAATATGAGTAATAAATTATAGAATTTATTTTATTTTGAAGTTTATATACTGCACTAAACTAGTTATGGAAATGCTACATTGCTAAACATCTTCTAAGTCCTTAATTAAAGCAAAGCCTCCTATAGCAAAACATTTATCGCTGAAACATGTACAATACAAAAAGCTTTATTCCCCATTTCACACATAGCAACGAAACCACGCTTATCAACAGCAGAATTTCAACTGTCAATGCAGTTACTTGCATTCCAGATTTGATTCCAGTCTCGTGTGTATTTTTTATTCGCAGTTTTGTGCGCGACAGGAAGGAAAACCGATATCAATATGCAAAACAAAAACTACAACTAGGAGAGGTCATATTCTTATCAAATTTTTATTAAACAGAATGGAAAGTATACGTGTCACATTCTGCAGTTCCACACCGTCAGTTTCCATACACGAAGCCGTATTTGAAAACTGTTCAATATTGTAGCACAACCATTGTTTAACGTCACGCTGATACAGACAACTGCACAATGTGTCAATAGCAAAAGTTTTCAGCTTCAATAGAGTCGTTCGCTGACTTGTCTGTCAATCTTATTATATAAATCTTTTAATGTTAAAAACTTGTACGCCAACTTATTGGTTACGTTCATATGGCAAAAAATGTTGCGAAAGAAAGAAAAACCTCAATTCGGGCGTGGAAATACGTTGTCAGACAATGGCAGCCACTTTTAATATTCAAAATGACTTCATATATCTGTAACACGCTATTTCCTACGGTACCAAATCATGGTCAAATTCCAGTGCACGTGGGTTCGATATCCAGCAGAATATGTAGGTCGTCTGTATAAACCATTTGCCCTTAGATCAGACATGAAAGTGATCTCCGTTGAAGCTGAATTTAGATATTTTTATCTTTATTGACATGGTTATATTTATTTTCCGATAAGTTACTTGATTTCAAAGATAATATCTGCTGGAAACCTAGAGTCTATAACTTATCAAAGTTTATGTAGATACGGCTTAAATAACATTGATCAACAATGATTTTTTCAAATGTAGATTTCTGCTGTTTCTTATGTAATATCATCTGCTGATTCCAAAAATGAAGTCAGAATTTTTCTACCATCCACCATTTTTTGTCTTTGTAATTTTAGAAAAACTGATTTATTTTTATTGCTGTACTAGCCGTACCCGTGCGCTCCGCTGCACCTGTTAGAAATAAATATAAAGTAATTACATAATTAAAATAGGACGTTTGATCCAGGGAACAACTTTTACAACAGCGCAAGATAATCTGCTTCGCTCATTACCCAATTTTTTTTTGCATTGCATTTATTGCATACATATTTTATGTATTTTAACACGATTCAATTGAGCATAGTTAAAATTTGAATTATAAAATAATGGATTGCTAAACTAACGTATTATTACTGCATACTAAATCAATACACTCTCGTTGTTCGTTAATTCTCTGATATTAAAATGAGTGTACATAAATATTATTTTAAGAAATACAGAAAACGAATGTACAAAATAGTCTATCAAGTTTTCTGTGCATAAGAAGCTATTTTAATCTTACCTGTCCTCGATTTACTCAGACGTTACTGTAATAACATTATAGCATTATGTCCATCTACAGAAACTACACTTTCCAATGGTGAAATATTAATTAATTATACAAATCGGTTAATTTAGCTTCTGATATGACTTCATACAAACACAGAAACATTCTCTGTAGGCTACGTTTAATAGCTTTCGATTGTTGATGTCCAAGGCCCCTGTTTCGATTGTTGTTGTCCAAGGCCCCTTATAGACGAAGTCATTTGTTCTTAATTCATTACACCGTCTTAGATGGCGTTATTTTAATTTCAAAACTCATTTATCTCATTAAATATCAGTCCTATCAAAATTTTGTAAAGAATAAAACTTATCGGAAATCATTTTTAAAGAAACTTTTGTTATGTAACATTTTTCAAAGAAATCAATAATAAGCGAGATATTTCGATTTATTTAATTCAGGCCCCCTTATAACCCCCCCTTTTAAATAACGTATTTTGAATGCCATATAGCCTAAAATCTAAGTTACAACGAACTTAATTTATATTCCAATTTTCATATAAATCGGTTCAGCCATTATCGCGTGAAAAGGTAACAAACATACAGACAGCTATACAAACAAAAATTTCAAAAATGCGACTGTCGGTTTCAGGGTGGTTAATTATATATGTTAGGATCAATTATTTTTGGAAAATCGAAAATTACCAGAAAAATTTCGGCTACAGATTTATTATTAGTATAGATACAGTCCTTAACATGCTAATGTAAAGAAAATATTTCAAATATTTCATTTTATTGCTTTAACAATTGACCTATAACTTTAGATCGCTGTTGCCTGTGAAGTCAGGATTCATAAAATTTAATTTGATTCCTTATTAGACTGTGAGTGTCAGTATTAATTTTCAGTTGAGTTGGAACTTACAATCATGAAAGACGTTTCATAACCTGTGTTTTCTTACTCCTGCAAAACTATTTTCTGTACTGTCGCGTAGGTTTCATAAAAACAACGACGATATTCTACGTAACACCTGATCTAATGGGCCATTATACAAATATACACGACATTGGATACATGCAACTTGGCATTAATTACTATAACATTTTATAATTGACTTCGTAACGAGTTAGTTAATTATAAATAACCTATAATTAATTCATAAGAAATCTACTATACAAGAGAAAAAAGCCGTAAGTTACAAATTAAGTACCTAGCTACAGCATGTAATAATAATAATAATAATAATAATAATAATAATAATAATAATAATAATAATACTTTATTGCTAGAACAAATGTACAAATATATAATCACTCTAGGACACAGCAGAAAAGTTACATACTCGTGCACAAGGGACTTTCCACATACTTTTAGACGTTTTATTAAAAAACAAAATACTTACTTACTTACTGGCTTTTAAGGAACCCGGAGGTTCATTTCCGCCCTCACATAAGCCCCCATTGGTCCCTATCCTGAGCAAGATTAATCCAGTCTCTATCATCATATCCCACCTCCCTCAAATCCATTTTAATATTATCCTCCCATCAACGTCTCGGCCTCCCCAAATGTATTTTTCCCTCCGACCTCCCAACTAACACTCTATATGCATTTCTGGATTCGCCCATACGTGCTACATGCCCTGCCCATCTCAAACGTCTGGATTTAATGTTCCTAATTATGTCAGGTGAAGAATGCAATGCGTGCAGTTCTGCGTTATGTAACTTTCTCCATTCTCCTGTAACTTCATCCCTCTTAGCCCCAAATATTTTCCTAAGCACCTTATTCTCAAACACCCTTGACCTATGTTCCTCTCTCAAAGTGAGAGTCCAAGTTTCACAAATATAAAGAACAACGGTAATATAACTGTTTTATAAATTCTAACTTTCAGATTTTTTGACAGCAGACTGGATGACAAAAGCTTCTCAACTGAATAATAACAGGCATTTTCCATATTTATTCTGTGTTTAATTTCCTCCCGAGTATCATTTATATTTGTTACTCTTGCTCCCAGGTATTTGAACTTCTCCACCTCTTCAAAAGATAAATTTCCAATTTTTATATTTCCATGTCGTACAATATTCTCGTCACGAGAGACAATCATATACTTTGTCTTTTCGGGATTTACTTCCAAACCTATCTATTTTCTTCCTTCAAGTAAAATTCCAGTGTCTTCCCTAATCTTTAAATAACATAATAAAAAGTAAAAAAAGAAGGATAAAAGAAAAACACATCACAATAATTGGAACTTTAAATTCTCTCTCAAAACCGTAATATTTTAACTGATTTTTTAACATAAGAAGCATTAGCAAATTGTATGTTTGAGAATTTAGCTATTATCTTGTTATAACATACTCTTAATAGTCATATTATGCATTGTATATAGTAATAATGTATTTTAAACACGTAAAAATGTTCTAATATTAGTATACATAAGGTTTAAATGTAACGAATTAATATTGATCAATTTTTTAACGTGGATATTACATTTGGTATTGTTTATAGAACTGTCTGAAGATGCCGACCAAGGCGAAAACATTTACAAACAAAAATAATAGCTTTAAAATAAAAAAACTGTATAATGTATAGTTTTTAATGTTCAAGTAAATCATAAGTCATAAAAACAAACAAATTAGGCTACAATTTAACGTTTACAGACTTATCTGGAAAAAACAATACGAATTTGTAAACCTATTCTCTTCCTTTCAAGTGTTTTTTTTTTTATATACCGGTATTGTATTTCTCCAAAACAATTTCAAGCGAACTAGATGACACTTTCCTTCAGTGCCACAAACAAAACTACATTCTCTTTTCTTTAATCAATCCTAATATTTTTTCGGCCTACCAACGTTTCTTTTCAACGAGGGAAGTTTAAGTGGGCATCTATTCGGGAAAAAATATCCCTTACTATTTCCTTATTACCGGTAAACTCTACGTGCATCTCGTTCCTTAGCAACAGGCAACATTATCATTACTAGAAAAATAAATGAAGTTCGAATATTATAGTATATGTAGGCCTACAATATTTAAGATATTACTAAAAATAGTGGCTTGGGCAGCCAATGCTGCATTTGTTTTTTCTCTCTAGTTACAAAATTTATTAAAAGTTGAAGTCCTTTGATTTAAGATTATTCTGAGATATTAATCAAGAGGTGACCTATGAGTATTTGAAATCAACCGACCACTTAAACCTTCCATGCAATTATGGGATTCTAAGAATTCCCTCCTATCCTTTGTCTTCGTATTTGTAGGGTAATGAATTTTCTTTAGAATTTTATTCTACTGTGATCAAATTCAGGGAACGTGTCTAATCAATTTATTTCTGCGTTGAAACAAATTTAAGAATCTTTATAATTGATAAGTTTTTTCTTTAACATTCATTTTATGTTTCACGAGATTTTGATCAAATTTCATCTTAGCCGCCTGAAATATGTAGTTTTCCAACGTCCAAATATATTTTCCGTATGCATAAACCGGTAAAGTAAAATGTATAAAAGTTTATTAACATGAGATTAGAATCAATATAGCCTAGACATTTTATGAAAAGTTTTTTTGTAATTTAAATTGTTGTTTTCCTTAGGTATTGCAATAATACCAAGAGCTCAAATATGAAGGGTACACGGGAATAACGATCAAGGTCCATTTTAGAAAGTTTCGAGAAAAACGAATTTAAGGGCCCTATTCATAGACATTCTTAGCGCGGGCTTTCGGTGGATGATCAGCGAACTAACGTTTTTCGTATTCATAAACCAGTGTCAGCAATATATGATATGAATCCTGTTTAGCACGCTCGTAGCTCGGGCTAGCGAAATGTCTATGAATAGCACCCTAAAAGTTTAAGCACTTAATACTTTGTTATGTATGTATTTAATATAAATTGACGTAGTGGAATGTCAAGAACGATTATTTCTTATTACTAGCTAGACCACATGATAGTACTTCCTTTCCACTATAAGATGGCATTATTAACTCAATTTCGATTTTTGATGGACATTGATAGTTTTTCCCGTGTACCCTTCATATGTGAGAAAAAATATTTAGCCTTGAAGAAAAGAAAATTTCTGATCACGAGAAAAAATTGAGATTTGACAGAATGAATAAAGAAATAATACCTTAAAAATAAATAATAATATAAAAACTTACTATCGCTGAGAAAGACATTTAAAAAAATTATTTAACTTCAATCACATGCTAGCTAAGAAAAATAAATAATGTAAACATAACCACAACATTCAGTTTCCGACAGGCGATGTATCTCCACATGGAATTCCATCGTAAGATGTGGTCAATAGGCCTACATTAAATTTTAACATACTTATTTAGACAATATAGTGCACATATTTATTTACATTACATTTAAAAAGCCTTCTAATAATATTTTCACGATATAAAAGCAGTTTCAGTTGCCTTGGTTACCATAAATGTTTAGCATGATATGGCGGATCCAGGCATTATAAAAAAGCATCCTACCACATGATCACAAACCCGTTATTTCGCCATTATCGGCTCACGGATAGATATTACATTACCATTCTTTGATGGAATTTAATTTAAGACCTTAAATAAAGCTTGTACATCTAATCGTTGAGTGATTTAGAGCTAATGATGAAGACAATTTGCATCTTAAGATGTTTGAATATACTAACAGCGGCGATCCATAGGCAAGTTGTCAAAATTAAGTAGACAGGGAATCAACATGTAGTCTACTAATATCCCTCGATCAAATAGGGCAAGTTTCTTGGTTCGAATTCTGGGAACGGTACCCCTAACGCGGGATACATTCGACAGTTAACAAATTCCGCGTCATATACAAGATACAGTATCAGATGCTTCTCTGTTCTTAGAATAAAAGTAATCTCTGAGTGTACTATGCAAATAACAAGAACTACGACTGATAGAAATCTAGTTATGGAAATGGAGTTAAAATGACGTCATTATGATTGCAAAGCAGGGATAGTCATTTTACGTTGCTATTAAAACTAAAACGACGTTCAATTATTATTATTATTATTATTATTATTATTATTATTATTATTATTATTATTATTATTATTATTATTTCTATACTGTATCATTGTGTAGGCCTACTTAAAAGACCGATATGAATTTCTTGATGGATATTTCTAGATTTGAACAAAATCACAGTCTACTATATACAGTCACGAAGCTTGAGTTGTGAGGGTGCTAGAAACAATAGACTGTGCCGGTACTATTTCGCATTGTCTGTAATGAGGCGATATTAGCGATCCTAGTGGTGAGTAACTATCTATGGATGCATATTTACTACGTATTGAGCTTCGTGACTGTATATACTAGACTGTGACAAAACGTGGTACCACTCCTTTAACATGGAATGTGATATAGGTCTACCTAGTTTTATGTACAGTAAGACACATAATTGTTTCAAGATCTGTATCGTGGTTCATAACAGGCTATAATTCGAAAGTGTGATTCTAAAACACGTTCAGTCCATTTTTATGAAAGGAAAGGACTAGTTTTTTATCCACTCGTCAACGGACTGTAGGAATTTTCAAGTGACATGCACAATAACACAAACTTTTAGACAAGGATTGGCGTTGTTTTGGAAGAAAACAAGCTTAAAATATCGATGGTGTTTATGTAAAAGGGCTTAACTCTCTCTTTTTTTTAATGTGACTTTTTTGCTGTAATTAGTTAAAATTTAATTACAAGACGTGAATATATTTTTTTTGGCAATTATATTTACATTCCTTCATATAAACTGACTACTAACAGTGTTAAAATTTAATTATAGCTGTTTCTGATTTTTCTTTTTTTGTGGTATAACCACAGTTTAGTATATACAGTCACGAAGCTTGAGTTGTGAGGGTGCTAGGAACAATAGACTGTGCAGGTACTATTTCGCATTGTCTGTAATGAGGCGATATTAGCGATCCTAGTGGTTAGCAACTATCTATGGATGCATATTTAATACGTATTGAGCTTCGTGACTGTAGCCTATATACTGTGGTATAACCCCATTTAACTGAACACTATCGATATAAAGATAGAGGTCTAAAATATAATCATATACTTATATGTATAAATCGTAGAAATGGCCAAATGGACTGAGTTAAGTTTTGGGATCACATTCTTCAATTTTAATTCCTTCTCAGGAAAGATACTGTATGTAATATTTAGGGCCCGGATTCTTGTGTAATTACATATCGCATTCCCTTACTTGTAGACTACTGAAAATGACAAATGTCGACAAATGTGGTTCTGATATGGTTATAATTGAGTTTCATTTTACATATTTTACATATTACGTAAAGAACGTAAATTTTTTGTACATATCTATAAAAGAGCATTTCACGTTAAGAAAGAAGCATTGCTTTTATGGACCTTGCCTAATACATTGTAGAAGCTATGTGGTAGACAAGCGTTTCCATGACAACTGGTCATTTGATGGAATAGCCCCATATGCTCAATGCTTTTTTCTTAACGTGAAATCCTCTATAGGCAATTATTGAGTCTTCAACTTTTTATTACATCTATATATATATATATATATATATATATATATATATATATATATATATATATATATACAATTTGAACTGGTAATGAAAATTACGGGAAAACTGCTGAACGGATTTTAATAAATGACTTCTCATTTTGAAGTTTGGAACCCAAAGTTTTTTCAGAAAAATAGTAGTTTTCAGTGAAATGTCAATTTTCCTACATTATTTCCCTATTTTCCAAAATCCATCTGTCGTCAGTTTTGAGAAATAATGGCTTTTAGAATAAAACAAAACAAACACTACAATAAACAATATTACACGAAGGCCGTGACCTGCAGGATTGCTGACATATTTAGAGTTCAGATGGCGTATAAAAATAATTTACAGGTCTGATTCTCTGGTCTATAGTTCTCCGAGTACAGCTGTGTATTGAATATTAAGAACTACAAAACTTAAGAATGTTTGATGAGATTATTACCATTAAAAATGAAATATTATTAATACAATTATGTGAGTATACCTATTTGCCACTAATTACACATTTTAATGCTATATTGATATATATTGATGATATGAAAATGAAATCTTTTGAAGTTTTATATAGGCCTAAGTAGACGCAGAGAAAGAATATTTTAAATTAGATCTTCATTTCTATAATTTACTGAGTAACAGCTATATATAATGTTACTGAAAACTATAAAACTTACGTATGGTAACAGTAGCGTTATTAAAAATGAAATATTTTTACAGTTATTAGTCAAGTGATGTGGGTCTTTTTCATATATTTAATGGCAGTGTGATGTAAATTTTTATGTCTGATTCTCTAATTTTCCTGGGTAGTAATGATTCATGCTTCCTATTTTAGCTGCGTCTTGAAACTAAATCAAAATTAATTTCATATTTCTTTGGTTTAATCGAACTTGAAATTTTCTTAACTGTCACCTATAATCCGCAATGACCTGAAATAGCTACTGCATTACTCCTACATGAAAAATTCCCTGATCGTCCTGACATTGTTACTTGCGTTTTCGCATTGAAACTCAAGAACTGAAGATGGATAGGTTCAAGGAAATGTATTTGGCATAAAAAGCATTCAGAGGAGTATGTTTCACTATTATGGAAGCGAATAACTTCCAAAATGTCTGGTATTCTTCATTGAAAATAAATTTGAAAAATTTGTATTTGAACTTCTAATGAACTTAGTTTGCAGCATAAGCTACTAGTTCGTTTTATTTTTCTGAGTAAAGTACTGAATTTTGTTTCATATATAGCAGTGGCGGCTCCTGCTTATTTCTTAAGAGGAGGAAAGAAGTTAACAGGACGAAATGACACCTTCTTGAATGAAACATGCTACAAATTAGCCTACATGCATACATGTAAGACCAGGTAGTGTTGGGGTTGGCCTTCCCTTCTGTAAAGCAATAATCTGTTCTTGTAAACTGAGTTTCCTAAATTGTCCAAAATATATTACGTTTTCACTTCCATTCATTGTTGAATAATTGCACAAATTAACAATTACAAGGAAATTCACAACCTCGTAGCATTTTTCGAATACACTACAGCATCATACGTGTTGGAAGAGACCAGCTATTAACTCGTAACCGGAACCGTTTTACGGAAATGGAAATGGGAAATGATCTGAGGAAAGCGAGAACACTGCACCCACCCACGTGGTCTGTGTTGTCACATGTACATTTTACAAGTTCAGTATCACATGCTTTTGAAGAATGTCAGTTCTTGTAAAGTCATACTACTGTTATTGTTCAAAGCTGCCGGTGGCCGATTAATTTTTTTATGTTAAAAATGATGTAGTTTGGAGTACCTACTTTCAGTTTCAAATATATTTGTACAAAACTGACAACTTGGCTGTTGCCCTGTCTAGTAAACAATGAATAGAAGTGAATTTCAGGGATCAACTACGTAGAACTACTTCCTCTTTGTTTTACATAAACCCGACTTTAACTTTCAAATCTCCACGAAAGTTTCAAACCATGAATAGTAGCCTATATAAAGTGCAATGAAAAATATTTTTTATTTATAATTTTTAAAAAGTTCACATGGTGTCTTTCATAGCGTTGCGTTAAAACTGTTTTTGTTGTGTCTCCTCCTAGATGTGTTACAGTCCGGTTGAATGCAACATCGTTAGATGGCAGCGGTAGCGAGCTTGCTGCAAGATCAGTCGGTTTCTATTTCCCGCCCATGCGCTGATTCAGAGGAGGATCTCCTCCCTATCCGTTCATTTACTTGCTTTAGAAGTCTGCTTCTTTCTCTGGCCGCTAGCGCGCTGTTGTCTATGTCTGTTAACTGCAGTAAAGGATGAATGGATTGACTTTCCTCCACACAAACAATCTCGCATCTTTCTCACAGTTTTCTAGCAGCACATGAGTGCGCGTCGTTTAAAACTCGATCAACCGAGGTTTTCTTATAGCTGAGAACTTAAAAATTATCGAATCTTCCTCGAATTTCAAGGCACATATTTTATTTGGTATTTACTTTCAAAAGAAGAAAATGTGAGGAGCACGTTCCTCCCTTCCCTCCCCCGAGGAGCCGCCACTGATATATAGGCTGCTTGGAGATAAATCTTAACGTCCCTGTCCCATAACATTGCCTGAAGGGCAACCTTTTGTTCTCACTATAGTACACGATGCTGGTAAATAGGAAGGACCCGAAACACATGTCGTTATATTCTATTCACAACTATGGAAAATACTTCAATTTCTAAAGCTGGCTTAAGAGAATAGTTCTTTCAAAAAGAAAGATAAACATAAAACTGGGATTCCAAACCTTTGTCTGTGAAGCACAGTAGATCGGAGTGCTTCAACTCTATACATTTGTACTAATGCTTTCTCAGAATCTGGGATGGTCAGGTGCGCTTTGTTACGTATTGAAAATAGCCTATAGCGAGGGTTTTGGGTCGGGAGTCAGGTAAGTCAAAAATATGTACCATTATGTGTGCGACACAAAAGTATGTTTCTAGGAAATCTTAAGGCACAAGAAAAAGCATAGATTGTGACAGAGACAAGTTGTATTTGCAACCCATACAATGGGATGGAAATGGCAAATCGACTTCAACTGAGCAGTTTAATTGTGACGACATTTTTGTGAATTTAATGTACAAATAAATACTTACTTACTTACTGGCTTTTAAGGAACCCGGAGGTTCATTGCCGCCCTCACATAAGCCCGCCATTGGTCCCTATCCTGAGCAAAATTAATCCATTCTCTATCATTATATCCCACCTCCCTTAAATCCATTTTAATATTATCTTCCCATCTACGTCTCGGCCTCCCTAAAGGTCTTTTTCCCTCCGGCCTCCCAACAAACACTCTATATGCATTTCTGGATTCGCTCATACGTGCTACATGCCCTGCCCATCTCAAACGTCTGGATTTAATGTTCGTAATTATGTCACATGAAGAATACAATGCGTGCAGTTCTGTGTTGTGTAACTCTCTCCATTCTCCGGTAACTTCATCCCTCTTAGCCCCAAATATTTTCCTAAGCACCTTATTCTCAAACACCCTTAACCTATGTTCCCCTCTCAAAGTGAGAGTACTAGTTTCACAACCATACAGAACAACCGGTAATATAACTGTTTCATAAATTCTAACTTTCAGATTTTTTGACAGCAGACTGGATGATAAAAGTTTCTCAACCGAATAATAACAGACATTTCCCATATTTATTCTGTGTTTAATTTCCTTCCGAGTATCATTTATATTTGTTACTGTTGCTCCCAGATATTTGAATTTTTCTAACTCTTCAAAGGATAAATTTCCAATTTTTATATTTCCATTTCGTATAATATTCTGGTCACGAGATATAATCATATACTTTGTCTTTTCGGGATTTACTTCCAAACCGATCGCTTTACTTGCTTCAAGTAAAATTCCCGTGTTTTCCCTAATCGGTGATTTTAAATTACATATTTTATTAATATTACATATTTAATTACGCATTTACTATATTTTTATGTACATATTTTGCACTCTGGTATTACATAAAAATCCAGGGCCTAATATTTAAACAGAAAAGCGATGCAAATATCTCGTCAACATATGACCGAAAACTTTCGGCTCTGAGCATGCGCAGTGAGGCATTCTTTGACTTAGAAAAAAACTCTAATCGTTCAACTATTATGTCTCGTACAAATACGACAATTCTACCACAGAAATCGACTTTATTTTATCAGTAATTTATTTTATTTTTACACTTTTTAAATAAAAGTAGCTTGTGGAATACAAATCCCCACTAAATGGAATTGTTAAAGGCTTCCCCGGGCATCGAAAAAGCATTATTTTGATAGACTATAAAAATGCTGTTAAAAACCGGGCCACCTGACTACAAAGAGAATGTCAGCTGATCGTGCGATGGTGCCCAATTCATTCTGATAACAGACCTATTCGAATTCTTCTATCTCCGTGAAATATATATATATATATATATATATATATATATATATATATATATATATATATATTCAAGGAGAATAATTATGTAACACTCGAGTTTCCAAGACGCTTAGCGGATTCATGCACTGAAAAGTCAAAATTAGAATTCGTTATAGATATATTCGATCAGTTTACTTAATACCCTAAGGGTGAAACCTATTTTTCCCTTTTTACAACATATGCTACTGGATTTTAGTGATTTTCTAGATGTCGAGTTGAATTTTCTTTTACCAACTTTATTTCGAATTTCGAGTACTGACAAATACGACAAATGGCAGTTACTTTCTAACTATTATGTTGGCAGCAATAATTTTGGTTTTTAGTAGAAGAAATCTGATGAAATGGAAGTAACTAACCTTGTGAAATTTCAACGTAATTAATAATTAAATAGTAATATCGGTATTAATATTAATATCAATCCACAATTCAGTTCTGCTACGTTGTGATTCCAATTCAACACTATATTCAGGTGAGTGTAAATAAATAAGATATAACTTATAGACCTACTTGGTATGAAACACAGCCCACACGTGACTAGTGGACAAAAATAGTGTTCAGACTTTTATTAAAATGTTCAAGAGAGGGAATAGCATGGTAGCAACTTAGGAGTATATATTTTAAGTAGGGTATACATTTCAAAGTGGTATTCTGTTTTCGGGATTCGTACTAAACATTTCACGTGATCAAACAAAATACAGTTTTAGGTTATGTCTCGTGAATCGTAAACTGTTTAGTCAAAGCAATGACTTTCATGTTGTCACATAAAATACATTTTAATATTTATGAATTATGAAACATAGCATATATGTAACTAATGGACAAAAAAAGTGTTCAGATTTTTATTAAAATGTTCAAGAGAAGAAATAGCACGCTAGCAACTTAGGAGTATGTATTTTAAGTAAGGTATACATTTCAAAGGGGTATTCAGTTTTCGGGATTAGTAACTTACTAATCAATTCACGTCGTCAAAATACATTTTTAGGTTATGTCTCGTGAATCGTAAACTGTTTAGTCAAAGCAATGACTTTCATGCTGTCAGACAAAATACATTTTAATATTAGATCGTACTAATATACAAATTACCAACATAATGTGGGAGAGGTCCAGGAGGAAAATATAGGCTACTCTTTCACAAATTGTTTAACCATTTAGAAAAACACCTCCCAACATAAAAATAAAATGTGGTAAATAAGTAAATAAGTAAGACATTGTTATTGTTAATACTAGTCTCTATTATTATTATTATTATTATTATTATTATTATTATTATTATTATTATTATTATTATTTCAGTACACGACATTGTGATTTTACCCTCTTTGGTGATATCTGGTATTAGTTGGCAACACTGAAGAGACGGCCAAATTAGCCTTTTAGGAACTACTCTTACGTGATCCTTACTATAGATACGGTATTTAGACAGGTCTTTGGGAAATTCCAACTTTCTCCGACATATTTCACTAATTTTTCATATCTCCTCTTTATCACAAAGTGCAGTGCTCAGTTTTGCCAGTCAGTATACAATACTCCGACGCGAACTAATCATTTCACTTGATCAAAGTACATTTTTAGGTTATGTCTCGTGAATTTTTTAGTTGGTTATTTAACGACGCTGTATCAATTACTAGGTTATTTAGCGTCGATGAGATTGGTGATAGCGAGATGATATTTGGCGAGATGAGGCCGAGGATTCGCCATAGATTACCTGGCATTCACATTACGGTTGGGGAAAACATCGGAAAAAACCCAACCAGGTAATCAGCCCAAGCGGGGATCGAACCCGCGCCCGAACGCAACTTCAGACCGGCAGGCATGCGCCTTAACCGACTGAGCCACGCCGGTGGCTTATGTCTCGTGAATCATAAACTGTTTAGTCAAAGCAATGAATTTCATGTTGTCAGACAAAATACATTTTAATATTAGATCATAATAATATACAAATTACCAACAATGTGCGAGAGGTCCAGGAGGATAATATAGGTTACTCTTTCACAAATTATCTAACCATTTAGAAAACACCTCCCGACATAAAAATAAAATGTGGTAAATAAGTAAATAAGCAAGACATCGTTATTGTTAATAATAGTCTCTATTATTATTATTATTATTATTATTATTATTATTATTATTATTATTATTATTTCAGTACACGACATTGCGACTTTATCCTCTTTGGTGATATCTGGTATTAGTTGGCAACACCGAAAAGACGGCCAAATTAGTATTTTAGGAACTACTCTTACGTGATCCTCACTATAGATACGGCATTTAACAGGTCTTTGGGAAATTCCAACTTTCTCCGACATATTTCACTAATTTTTCATATCGCCTCTTTATCATAAAGTGCAGTGTTTAGTTTTGGCAGTCAGTATACAATACTCTGACATGAACTACGATTCTATTTCATAAGTTACAAGAGGGGATAGTGAATGATTATGGATATGTCGTCGTCATCTTCATCATCATCATCATCCTATCATAGAATTGAGCCGTATGACCCGTTCTAGCCTGAGTTATCCAAAAGTGTTCTTTTGTTCTATGGTTGGTTTATATTTAAGAATTAACCTCCGTACATGTTGGATCGAGTTAGTTAATGTTTTTATTAATTTTTTGTAAAAATGAGTTGTTTTTTATCATTTTGAATACCTACATTCCGTTTGTGATCCTACCAAGTGTATTTCGCCGTTTTCCTTAAAAAATAATTTCTAATGCTGTGATTCTTGATTTATCTCGTTGTTTCAAAGTCCTGAGTTCGCATCTTAAACAAGTACCGTACTGCTCATGTGTTAAATAATTTTAACCAAGTTTGTTGCAAAGTTGTGGAGGGTTTCAAAGTTATATTTATGATATCTGTTGACTTATAAAAATTTTAAGCGTTTTGTTGTCACATCTTTCTCGGTTTCATAAGACGGTGTGAATCCCAGGTAATTAAAAGCGTTTACCGATATTTGTTATATAGTTTTTATGATTATTTTGGATCTTATGGCATTTTGGACTCTAAATGCCATTGGTTTTGGTCTTAGCTATCTGTAGATATTTTTCTCATTTGTGTATGAACTACTGTAACGAGTTTTCAAATATACTACCAAGATTTAATCATCCACAAAAAGAAAAGTTTCAAAAGTCTAAATTTCTTGAGAGTTTTATTCCCTTCATGTCACTGCCATTCGATTCACAGATAATGCAATTAATATACGTGTTACGGCGTGTTTTTTATAGGGACAAATTTGTTTTACAGCTCTGCTAATACGTGCAGGTGAAAATCTGAAAAGCAGTTTAATTTGTATTTAATTGTTTTCATATATTTTATTTACTGCCTGCAAAAGTGGGGCTGAAACGTTTGTACTGCATAAGATTTCAAATAATTTTGATCTCTTAATCTGGTCGAATGTTTTCTCATAATCAGTGATATGTAAACAAGTCTCTAAATTAAGCCTTACACAGTGTCTTTTTCCGGATATAATAGGACATAGGTTTCTATAGCAATGTTAAATCCTTATATATAAAAACAATGAAGAAACAACTTAATCAATGGACTATGTTTAGAAATTAACAGACTTTGACAATTTGTAAAACAAAAGAACATCAGGTTTTAACTTAGTAACCGTAAGTTTAAATGATGTTTTCTTGTTTTCCAAAGCCTTTTAATTTCTAAACATGGCCCACTCTAATTGAGTTATTTCTTTATTGTTTTATACATAAATTTCTTGATTTCCAAAGCCTTTTAATTTCTAAACATGGCACACTCTAATCGAGTTATTTCTTTATTGTTTTTATACATAAATTTCTTGATTTCCAAAGCCTCTTAATTTCTAAACATGGCCCACTCTAATCGAGTTATTTCTTTATTGTTTTTATACATAAATTTCTTGATTTCCAAAGCCTCTTAATTTCTAAACATGGCCCACTCTAATCGAGTTATTTCTTTATTATTTTTATACATAAATTTCTTGATTTCCAAAGCCTCTTAATTTCTAAACATAGCCCACTCTAATTGAGTTATTTCTTTATTATTTTTATACATAAATTTTTTGATTTAGAAAGCCTTCGTATTACTAAACATGGCCACTCTAATCGAGTTATTTCTTTATTATTTTTATACATAAATTTCTTGATTTAGAAAGCCTTCGTATTACTAAACATAGCCCACTCTAATTGAGTTATTTCTTTATTATTTTTATACATAAATTTTTTGATTTAGAAAGCCTTCGTATTACTAAACATGGTCCACTCTAATAGAGTTATTTCTTTATTATTTTATACATAAATTTCCTGATTTCCAAAGCCTTCGTATTACTAAACATGGCCCACTCTAATCGAGTTATTTCTTTATTATTTTTATACATAAATTTCTTGATTTCCAAAGCCTCTTAATTTCTAAACATGGCCCATTCTAATCGAGTTATTTCTTTATTATTTTTATACATAAGTTTCTTGATTTCCAAAGCCTCTTAATTTCTAAACGTGGCCCACCCTAATCGAGTTATTTCTTTATTGTTTTTATACATAAATTTCTTGATTTTCAAAGCCTCTTAATTTCTAAACATGGTCCACTCTAATCGAGTCATTTCTTTATTGTTTTTATACATAAATTTCTTGTGGCAATGTTTAATCCTTACATACGGTATACTACATAATAGCCAGAAATTTCGCCATCTGGATCTGATACATGCAAAACACATGGAAAGCTTTTAGTTCGTTTATAAGCCCTGTGTTTTGTGAAATTTACTATGTTGTAGGAATACATACTATAAAATAATTAAGAAAGTGTGATTTTTCTCCGTTCTTTTTTTTTTTTTTTAAACTACGAAATGCATTGAAAATATGACTGTTTTCATCCTTAAAATTAATTACCCGATTTCTGCCAACTTAAAAATGAGAAGAATTATTATGGGAATAAAGATTATATAGTGCTAAAAGTATGATGATCATCTATTAACGGATTGAAAATTATTTATTAATATTATTTCGAAAAATTAACCGCATTCTCTGGTTGAGTGGAAAGAAGGCCTTAATAAAAGCCAGAATAAATAAAGTATTATTATTATTATTATTATTATTATTATTATTATTATTATTATTATTATTATTATTATTGACAAATTAATAGATATGGCAAGTATTCTTGTTCATTATTGCAAAATTTTGTATACTAAACTATCGTTAACTTTAGGTTATATGACCCTAATCACATGACTTGCAAAATGTTTTACGACAGTTTCACATGTGATCAGATGAGTCAAAACTATGGATATGTAACTTTGAACTGATGTAATATCTAATGTCTACAAGCATTTAAAATATCTGCGTGCATTTCCAACGTCAAGAATCTAAAATAATACAATATGAATGTAATTTTTGCACACGTCATGCATGAAATTTAAGCATGGTTCTTAGTCTCTGTACGAAATCGCTAACTCTACAAAGAACTTCAAATCTTGATAGTTCATATACTGTTTCGTAATTGTTGTAAATCTTAATCTAGGATTTATTTTTATACAACTGCCTAGTTTTTCATTACCCCATTTCGTAAGACTAATATTCTCCGGGATTTTATTTTTAAAGATTTCAGACCTGTACTTTGCGGAAAGCGAGGGAAAGATATAAATTATTTTTTTTTTGGGTACATAAGTTGTTTTATTTTGATGCCACTAAATTATTTCTGCATGTAAGACCTGTGTTGTTATTATTATACGTATCAAAGTAACCCGTGATTACAAGGTACTTGTCACAAGACAAATTCACTTTCTAATTCCACTCTTTTTCGGATGGACATAAACTTGGTTTGTGATTAATTTTACAAGATATCCACAAATACAACGAAACATTAGTTACTTAATAAAAAAAAAAATATATATATGTACAGTAGCCACTTATGAAAGTATTTAATAAGGTCTTTTCAAGTAAAATCAAAATACTTAATTTTTAAAACTAACCTACTTCTTGCACAACCCCATAAGCAATTTCAATCATAGGTCTATTAGCAATTTGTTCACATTAAGAGTGTTGAGGATATACTGTATTTCATTAGCATCATACAGTGATGACATCAAATGACGATAATAACATAAAAATTAGCAGATTTCATTAATATTATGGTACGTCGAAACCAACAAACTTAGAAAAATGGCGGAAACATACTTCCGTTACATTTCTATAAAGCGGTTAATACACAGAGTGTAATAAATGTACGTTTCCATGGAGATTCGGATTAGTAGACTCAAAAAAGAAGAAATGCGCTTCCTCAAAGCTATTTAAGCCAGACAATTGGATAATAAATATGAATATTTAATCAGAAATGAATGATAAGTAACCGATATACATACAAAAACAAAAGACAGTCGAGAAATGTAGTTAGACCACAGACAAAAAAAGTCTCATTATACAATTTTAAAAGTGGACCGTAATTATAAAGGTACAAGATAAGAACTTACAAACGGGCAAAGAAAAAACGAAAAGAACAATTTAAACAAAAACGTGACTAAAACAAGGAGAAATAGAAACCATTTCGAACCGGAACTGCTCAACAGAGCCAAGCAACGAGTGATTAATTATTATTATTATTATTATTATTATTATTATTATTATTATTATTATTATTTACTCGACTTTTCACGTATTATATATCCATGAGTTTTAATACTACAAAAATTCTTTTAACTGTGACGAGTTGACTGAAATTAGTCGTTTTGCTGAATTATTATTACAGTATTATTATTATTATCATTATTATTATTAATTATACTTATTTACTTTATTTTTCACGTATTTTATGTCCATGAGTTTCATTACAACAAGAATTATTTTAACTGTGACGAGTTGTTGACTGCAATTAATTGTTTTGCTTTATTTCTGTATTATTATTATTATTATTATTATTATTATTATTATTATTATTATTATTAATTATACTTATTTACTTTACTTTTTACCTATTCTATGTCCATGAGTTTCAATACAACAAGAATTACTTTAACCGTGACGAGTTATTGGCCGCAATTAGTTGTTCTGCTGAATTATTATTATTATTATTATTATTATTATTATTATTATTATTATTATTATTATTATTATTATTATTAATTATACTTATTTACTTTACTTTTTACCTATTCTATGTCCATGAGTTTCAATACAACAAGAATTACTTTAACCGTGACGAGTTATTGGCCGCAATTAGTTGTTTTGCTGAATTATTATTGTTGTTATTATTATTATTATTATTACTATTATTATTATTATTAATTATACTTATTTACTTTACTTTTTACCTATTCTATGTCCACGAGTTTCAATACAACAAGAATTACTTTAACCGTGACGAGTTATTGGCCGCAATTAGTTGTTTTGCTGAATTATTATTGTTGTTATTATTATTATTATTATTATTAATTATACTTATTTACTTTACTTTTCACGTATTTCATGTCCATGAGTTTCATTGCAACAAGAATTATTTTAACCGTGACGAGTTATTGGCCGCAATTAGTTGTTTTGCTGAATTATTATTGTTGTTATTATTATTATTATTATTATTATTATTAATTATACTTATTTACTTTACTTTTCACGTATTTCATGTCCATGAGTTTCATTGCAACAAGAATTATTTTAACCGTGACGAGTTATTGGCCGCAATTAGTTGTTTTGCTGAACTATAATAATAATAATAATAATAATAATAATAATAATAATAATAATAATAATAATAATAATTATTATTATTATTATTATTATTATTATTATTAATTATACTTATTTACTTTACTTCTTACCTATTCTATGTCCATGAGTTACAATACAACAAGAATTATTTTAACCGTAACGAGTAATTGGCCGCAATTAGCTGTTTTGCTGAATTATTATTATTATTATTATTATTATTATTATTATTATTATTATTATTATTATTATTGTACTTATTTACTTTACTTTTCACGTATTCTATGTCCATGAGTTTCAATAGAACAAGAATTATTTTAACCGTGACGAGTTATTGGCCGCAATTAGTTGTTGTGCTGAATTATTATTATTATTATTATTATTATTATTATTATTATTATTATTTACTTTACTTTTCACATATTATATATCCATGAGTTTTAATACTACAAGAATTCTTTTAACTATGACGAGTTTTTGACTGCAATTAGTCGTTTTGCTGAATTATTATTATTATTATTATTATTATTATTATTATTATTATTATTATTATTATTATTATTTATACTTATTTATTTTACGTTTCACGTATTCTATGTCCATGAGTTTTAATACAACAAGAATTATTTTAACTATGACGAGTTATTGGCCGCAATTATTATTATTATTATTATTATTATTATTATTATTATTCCTACTAATCTCTCTTTACTGGCAGTCTTGAACTCTGGGAATTAAACGTATGTGGACAGCTGCCAACAAAAACAATCCTACGCACATTACACTCACGCCTCCGTCATTTAAGGCTGACAGCGGGGCCTTGGTAAACTACATATGAAATCACACATGCGAAAAAGTATAATGTTCAAGTAAACACGTGAGCGCGTTTGTAAAATTAGGTGTTCAGCCGACGCCGACAATAATTCATACCACGCAATTTGCGCGCTGGTACGTCAATATTAAAATTAAATAGGATTTGCGTAAAGAGCTAAAATAAATTATTTCGCTGGTACAAAACTGGTTATAGCGAACGACAGAAGGGAATCAATATACCAACAGCGACGGCAAATGGAAGTAATAGTCAAATGAAGTCGAAACATCGGATGCAAGGAATCTGAAATGACTCTCTGTTGGTATAATGGGCCTGTAAGTGGTTTGCGACCTTTTAGAATTGGGCAGAAAATCAGCGTCAAGTTTAGCATTTCCTATTTGTCGCAAGAATCGGAAACTATAACTATAATTAATTTAACGAATGCATTTGTTAAATTGCTGGAAATATGCCTAGATATAACGTGACGTCAGCGGCATACCTGTTTTTTCCTTGATTTCGCACAACACGCTGAAAAGGGCTGGCTTCATGCGATGGCAGTTCAGTGTGTGTTTTCTGTACAAAAAAAGGAAAAAATACTATTAGATTTCACACAAAAGCTAATTTATAATATTGTTAAGCAATCTATATATTGTGTTAATAAAGTAACACGTCAATATAAGTCAATATAAACGCATTTAAGTTACATAAGAAATGCGAATATAATTTACTCTAATTGAAGAGTGTTATCCCAAAATGCGTTAAGTCCATTTTTATGCGAAGACTGGACTAGTTTTTTTTATCCTCTGGTGTACAGACTAATTGAATTTTCAAGTGACATACACAATAACACTAACTTTTAGACAAGGTTTGGCGTTGATTTGGGAGAAAACATGATTAAAATATAGCCTAAAGTTTGAGGGGTCAAACATAAGTATATATATATATATATATATATATATATATATATATATATATGTTTAAATTATAAAAATTGTCAGATGGACTTACCGCATTTTGGGATCATACTATTCAATTTCTATTCACAATAATTTTTAAACATACTTATAAGGACTTACATAACACGAGAAAAGCCAATTATATTATATAAAAAATAGTGCGTTTATTAACTACACTACATCAATGACAAAATAATTATTAAAAAGCATTATGTTGTGCATATTATGTAATGTTAAGTTTCATATTTCAACGTAACCTGTTCTCCCAATTGTTGCATTTGACACAATGACACAATAACTAAAAAGACCCAAGATGTGCCAATATTAATTATTTTAAGTGAAAAATAAACAATCTTACGGACGAATCGAACAGAAAATTGCTTGTTTATTTTCTTTCGGCATTACACATCTCTCCTAAGATTTTATTTTTCTTTCTACTGTATCCCCAAGCACGAACTCTGTTCTTTCAGAAAGTACTATTACTTTGTCCTCTTTGCGTATACTAAGTTTTACTATTAAGTTACATTAGCTATCTATTATAAACTCACTTAACTTATTTATTTATTTATCTAATTTTAAGTTTAAGTTCTTACACAATTGTGTCCTTGTGTTCTGTAACAATGTATTTTTGATTAATAACATATTTCTATTTGTAATAAAATTTATGATTATATTTATATTGATATGCTTCAATTCACAGTAAGCAAAGGGTTGTAAAGTCTGAGGTAAAAATTCTGTTAACTGTATAAAAACCATGATAGCCTTGAAATCACCATGGTAACAAGTCCGTCAGTGTATAGCATATGCAGTTCTGTTTGTATATAATGTGGAGTCCCTGAAAACTGACTTCCATTTCTGTTAAATATGTTTTAGTCATTATTCAATTTTCGGTAATTTATTACCTATATATTAGTCTACAATTTTTTTTTAAATAAAAGTTAAATTAGGTTTGTCTTTCTGTGTACGAACACAATTAAAAGTCAAGCTTCAAGCACGGAAATATTGAAAATAAAAGACATGATAGTAAAACAAAAGCTATCCAAAATAAATGACACAACTTTAAAACAAAAGCTACGAGAGTTACAGATTTTAAAAACTGAAGTAAATACGTATAAGTTTATATTGCTTGTGCCGCGTCAAAACAAATGACACGACATTAAAACAAAAGCTACTAGAGTTAAAGATTTTAAAAACTATTTTTTTTACAATAAAAGTTAAGTTAGGTTTGTCTTCCTCTGTACGAACACAATTAAAAATCAAACTTCAAGCACGCAAATATTGAAAATAAAAGACACGATAGTAAAACAAAAGCTATCCAAAATAAATGACACGACATTAAAACAAAAGCTACGAGAGTTACAGATTTTAAAAACTCAATTAAATACGTATAAGTTTATCTTGCTTGTGCCGCGTCAAAACAAATGACACGACATTAAAACAAAAACTACGAGAGTTACAGATTTTAAAAACTCAATTAAATATGCATAAATTTACCTTGCTTGGGCCTCGTCCAAGGACTGATCTGTGATGTTCATTATTTGTTGAAGAATCTCTCCGATATCTTGCTTTCTGGTTTCCTGATCTGGAGTCGTGGGGCCCCCATGGTTTGGATCCACAGGTTGCATCCCATACGGTTGGGGCATCATACCAACTTGAGAGCTAACTGGATGCATCATTCGACTCTGCTCGTCCATAATAATATTATAACTATTTTAGCAGCTGCCAGCACTAACAAAAGACACGCACTCGGTTACCCCGCAGAACCACCACTGACACCAGCTGAACTAAAACACCAGTACGTTGTTGTGCTGTTACTTTCCGGTGTGAAAATTTACCGTCACCATACAACACCACGATTCGATCACCACATCCAGTAGAATCACATGCGTCCAGCGTTCCACTCAGTTTAGGACACTAATAAAATATAGAGTTTGGACACAATAGTTTTGACAGGCAGGCAGGGGGTACGATTTAGGGAGGAGGGTCTCGACAGTATGCCACTCAAAGTCCGAACGCCATAAAACCTTCAGTCCAAGTGCCATTTAGGGAAGTGAGGCTTTGAAAAGCAGCCAATGAGGACACGAGTTTGCGCGTCTGTTTTCTCTGTGAACGCTGCCAGTCATGAGTGCGCCACCTCCTAAGGCATGAGGATCCAAAGCGCAGGCACCTTTACACACACCCGATGTCACAGTTTCAGTAAACCTGCAGTAAAAATACACTTCTCTACGTCCAGATATGTGATTCCCTTATCATATAAACACCTTCTAAAAATCTACAATACAGTAAAACATGTCCAGTTCTTGGTATACTATGCATCCACACACGACCCCATCCGTATCATCCTTTGTGTCAGTCTCCGCTCCGTTTCTCCGCCTACTGGAGGAGCTGTAATCAAGGTCATTTAAGTTTTTACGATATGATCTAAAAAAGTACCTTTAATAAAAAACACAACCTGAAGTACGATAAAATTACAAACCACTTAAGTTTACTACATTTATTCACTTTAATTTCATTTATTTCACAAGTTAAATCCAGAAATATTCAAGCGAGATTCAACGAATGGCGCCTCATGATGATTTACGTCATCGTAAACCAGCCAAATGACAGCCATCATGGCTGCCCGGGGTGGGTCATTTGGAATCAAAACAAACCGAATACCAACCATTCCCTCCAAGTTCTGTTTAATGTTTTTGAATATTTAGGGGGGTGTTTGGAATGATTGTGAGAAATGAAAGGTGTCGTCTGTAAAATAGAGCATGTTCAATATATTATGTGTGCTTTTTTTTGTGAAGATTAAAAGTCAATGTTGGGTAACGTGAATTCTCAAGGTGATTCGGGCGTTAGTGAAACAAGTTAGACCTCTGTAGGGTGAAGTGATGGCTGGAAGGAGGAGCGTATGGAAGATAAATCAATCCCAGGACACTACAGTGTAACTCCCCGTCTCACATGGCATAGAAATGTGATTTGAAAGTTGCAGTGTTGCGCTCATTTTGTGAGAGTATTAATTGTACACATTTTAAAAGTAAATATTGGACTCGTATTCTACTATCAAAAAAAAAATCGTAGATCGAGGTAGATATACATTCAAAATTTGCTACTTTAAATAATTTCATATAATATCCGTGTGATTACTCAACACAAAAAAAAATAATTTCTTCAAGATCATAAGTGGTGATTTACACATTCCCTTTTATCACAGTGTTATTCGTTACAATTCATATCTTTTCCTTGGAATGTCTTAAACGTTGGCATTAGTCTGCCTGTGAGATTGCGTGGGGAAAAAAAAAAAAAAAAAATTGATATACAATCGCCTAGTTGGCAGAACTGATACAGTAGAATTGTGACTGCTTGGCCGCTAGGTGGCAACAGCGATAGGAAAATTTTCCTATACCTAACTCGGTCGGTAATACAGAAACCTATTACCGCTAAGGTTTACCGTGGCTGGTTTAGTTTCAAGACAATTGCATTGAATTATAATATGAATTAATTGGTTTGAATTGCGATTAGGGTTCCCAACTTTGGGTCACCGGTAGGTCGATAAATTCCAGGACAACATATATTATTTATTTATTTATTTATTTATTCATTCTTTCATTTATTTTTTATTTATTTATTATTTATTTATTCACTCATTCACTTATTTATTTCTTTATTCATTCTTTCTTTCATTTATTTATTTATCTATTTAATATTTATTTATACATTTATTTATTTATTTACTTATTCATTTATTTATTTATTCATGCATTCATTCATTCTTTCTTCTATTCATTCATTCATTCATTCATTCATTCATTCATTCATTCATTCATTCATTCATTAATTCATTCATTCATTCATTCATTCATTCATTTTTCATTTATTTATTTACTTATTCATTTATTTATTTACTTATTCACTTATTTATTCATTTATTCATTCTTACTTTTATTTATTTATTTATTTATTCATTTATTTATTTATTCATTCTTTCATTTATTTATTTATTCTTCCATTTATTTATTTATTCATTCATTCATTCTTTCATTATTTATTTATTTATTTATTTATTTATTTATTTATTTGTTTGTTTATTTAACCTGATAGAGATAAGCCCGTCGTATACGAAGAACAACAAAAAATTGTTACCAAAAAACGACAAAAAAAAAAGATTGAGTATGACATAAGTTGGAATTGATATTTATGGTACCTTTAGCCTTACAAAAGTAATCAATAAACTAATCAAAACAATATTACAGTACAAAGCAAGGTTACCTAGGTGCCGTATATGTTTTAAGTGTAACTAATATTCCATAACAAAACTCTTATCACATTATGCTTTTAAGGTGATATTGGTGAGCAATTTCCTACCATCAGGATATTAAATTATTTTCTCGAAAATTGCTGAAGCTATAGAGCTGACATTTTTACAACACATGGGCACGTATCTTTTGCTTATGATGTAACAGTAGTTGCTTTGTTAATTCATTTCCTTACAAACAATTTCCATGCAAATATTTTTAAAATTTTCAATACACTATCTTCAGTAATACGAATATACGGTATATTAGATTTACGAAACCATTCTGTAAGGCTACTAAATAAATAGGCCTATATCTGAAAATTTCACTTTTCTATAAAAGTAAGTTGAGAAAATATTTCTTTTGAATAAAAATTTCAACTTGTGAAAAATGAACATTAAAATTAAAACTTACATTCTTATAATGCACTTATACTTCTCAGGCAAATCTAAAAATTAACATGGATACAGTTTTAATAAGTTCTCTTCCCTTTATCTATTGAATCAGTGCTGGCCATCCCTGAATATAGCTCGACCAAGCGGCATATACACCTCTTTCGTCTGTCTCTTTCCTTTCCGCTGTAAAGCGCTCAGGCTCTCCTGAGCTCTAAAGCGCGCGCTTGCTCCTATGGGCATCAATTGACATGACTGTCCTTGATCATATATACGCAGATAGGTCGGCCTTATAGACCTTGAGGTTAACAACTTGTGTCGTGTATAGTTCCTGGGGTAGCTCAGTCGGTAGAGCGTTTGCGCGCTAAGCGAAGGGTCCCGGGATCGATACCCGGCTCCGGAACAATTTTTCCTTGAAATTATTCAAACCTGTGTCAAGTTTACTATGCTGCCATCTAGTTGTTACATAAGGAGTCACGTTATAATTCCCATTTGAATTGCATTAGCGACTGTACTGCCATCTCGTGTTCGTTTACGGCGGACGGGTGGCGATTCTGGCTTTTGTTCTTCAAAGTGCTGTCGATTTTAACATAGCGATGACTTATCTGTTACATATATGATCTAGGGTTTCATGTACACATAATCCCCCTTCTAAACTCTTCTTCTTCTTCTTCTTATTCTTTTCTTCTTCTTTTTCTTCTTTTCTTCTTCTTCTTCTTTTCTTCTTTTCTTCTTCTTCTTCTTCTTCTTCTTTTTTCTTCTTCTTCTTTTCTTCTTCTTCTTTTCTTCTTCTTTTTCTTCTTCTTCTTTTCTTCTTCTTCTTTTTTCTTCTTTTCTTCTCCTTCTTCTTCTTCTTCTTCTTCTTCTTCTTCTTCTTCTTCCTCTTCTTCTTCTTTTCTTCTTTTCTTCTTCTTCTTCTTTTCTTCTTCTTTTTTTCTTCTTCTTTTCTTCTTCTTTTCTTCTTCTTTTCTTCTTCTTTTCTTCTTCTTTTCTTCTTTTTTTCTTCTTCCTTTCTTCTTCTTCTTCTTTTCTTCTTCTTTTTCTTCTTCTTCTTTTCTTCTTCTTTTTTCTTCTTTTCTTCTCCTTCTTCTTCTTCTTCTTCTTCCTCTTCTTCTTCTTCTTTTTCTTCTCCTTCTTCCTATCACGTATTAAGCCTGGTGGCCAGTGACACAGCGCCCCTCAACCCCATGAGTCATGACGTCATTTATACTCTGTGCGTTCCAAACATGTCTGGTGATTCGGTGATCCGGCCTAGACCGAGACCTGATGATAATGCCGGCGAAAAGTGTCCCGGGGTCCGGTGCCACACAACCATTATTTGAAACCTGAAATATCTGTGATATTTAGGTATAATTTTGTAACTATTTATTTATAAAATAACAGTATTTCACGTTAAATAACATAGCGTTTTCTTCTAAGATGAGACAGCCTGTACTTAATTTACACTGTTTCACTAGGCATTGACAGAATGTGAAAAGTATGTCAGCAACTAATGTGTGTAATTTCCATTTTTGTATATTTTAACACTTTTTTCATTTTCTTGGATTAAATATCCATGTAAAGTGATATGATATGATATTTATTATATTATAGATCACAGACAAGGTACATACAAGTAAATCAATTTAACCCTTACATTACACACTTTACAACAATTTTTACACAAAGATATAGCATTCTTTAAATACAATTTCTACAATTTACATATTTACATATTTTTTTTTATCTTGCACTTGCTTTTAGTTTTGTGCAAGACTCAACTCATTCTAGAATGTAGTTGCAATCAGTATTTGTTTACCTTCCTAAGTTGCACTTCCCGCTTCAAAAATAAAATATAATAAAAAACATAAAAATAAAATAAGCTTTAAAAACATATTTGTTTGATAATCATTATTCTTATTTATTTATTTATTTACTAGCCGTACCCGTGCGCTCCGCCGCACCCGTTAGAAATGAATATAAAATAATGACATAATTAAAATAGGACATTTGATCCAGGGAATATTCGTGTATGATAGAAGGATAAATCGTTTAATATGTTACTTAATTTAAATTGTATTTAAAATATTAAAATGCGATCATTTTGGTCCAGAGACACTCATTTGGTGCAATGATAATTCCTTTAACATGTTCCTTAATTGTTATTACATGCAACCATAGTTTAATGAACATTGACATAATTTAGATTTAATGTCTATACTTTATTTTACTTGCTATATGTTTCCATTGAATTATGGTAATAACTTAATTTTAACCCTTCTTTTCTACGTATTCAGTAAATGGCGTTTGGCCCACTATGATTCTGAACCCTTCAAATAACTTAAATTATATTATATAATATTACATATTATATTATATTATATTATATTATATTATATTATATTATATTATATTATATTATATCACAAGTTACTGTAATAACATTATAGCATTTTGTCCATATAGAGAAACTACACTTTCCAATGATGAAATAATAATTAATTTATCAAATCGGTTAATTTAGCTTCCGATATTAGCCTACTTCATACAAACACAGAAACATTCTCTGTAGGCTATCTTTCATAGCTTTCGATTGTTGCTGTCCAAGGCCCTTTATAGACGAAGTCATTTGTTTTTTAATTCATTACACGGCCTTAGATGGCAGTTATTTTAATTTTAAAACTCATTTGTGTCATTTAATATCAGTCCTATCAAAATTTGTCAAGGAATAAAACTTATCGCAAATTATTTTTAAAGAACCTTTTGTTATGTAACATTTTTCACAAAAATCAATAATGAGCGAGATATTTCGATTTATTTAATTCAGGCCCCCTTATAACCCCCTTTTAAATAATGTATTTTGAATGCCATATAGCCTAAAATCTAAGTTACAACGAACTTAATTTATATTCCAATTTTCATCGAAATCCGTTCAGCCATTATGGCGTGAAAAGGTAACAAACATACAGACAGACAGACATACAAACAAAAATTTCAAAAAAGCGATTTTCGGTTTCAGGGTGGTTAATTATATATGTTAGGACGAATTATTTTTGGAAAATCGAAAATTACCAGAAAAATTTCGGCTACAGATTTATTATTAGTATAGATTTATGTATTTATTTGTTTATTTATTTCTCTATTTATTTATATATTTATTTATTTTTTCCGTTCACTTCTATTTCATTTATTCTATCCATTGTAATTTTTTTAGTCAAAAAAAGATATAAACCTAATTGCTTTTGCAATTTTATGCTAGTAATATTCATCAGTTTTTTTATAGCTATTTCTTTATTTATTTGTAGGAACTTTTCTTTTATAAATTTCGTCCGTATATCTTCTGTATTTTGACATTCAACAACAATGTGAATGTCATCTTCTCTCCGTCCACATAATGGGCACGTGCCTTGAGGTATATTGCCTCTATTATTTGTTAATTTCCAAATCCCCAGTCTGAACCAGGCTAGTCCAAATCTTTCTTTCATATTCGTATTACAGTATCTATATATGTACTCCTTCCCCATATTTTTTATATTAATTAAAAAATATTAGGGATCGCATTTCATTGTTACTACTGAAATCACTTTGCCTAGTTATATTTTTACATACTTACTTACAAATGGCTTTTAAGGAACCCACAGGTTCATTGCCGCCCTCACATAAGCCCGCTAGCGGTCCCTATCCTGTGCAAGATTAATCCAGTTTCTGTCATCATACCCCACCTCCCTCAAATCCAGTTTAATATTATCCTCCCATCTACGTCTCGGCCTCCCCAAAGGTCTTTTTCCCTCCGGTCTCCCAACTAACACTCTATATGCATTTCTGGATTCGCCCATACGTGCTACATGCCCTGCCCATCTCAAACGCCTGGATTTAATGTTCCTAATTGTGTCAGGTGAAGAATACAATGCGTGCAGTTCTGCGTTGTGTAACTTTCTCCATTCTCCTGTAACTTCATCCCGCTTAGCCCCAAATATTTTCCTAAGCACCTTATTCTGAAACACCCTTAACCAATGTTCCTCTCTCAGAGTGAGAGTCCAAGTTTCACAACCATACAGAAGAACCGGTAATATAACTGTTTTATAAATTCTAACTTTCAGATTTTTTGACAGCAGACTGAATGATAAAAGCTTCTCAACCGAATAATAACACGCATTTCCCATATTTATTCTGCGTTTAATTTCCTCCCGAGAGTTATATTTTTACATCTTGATTTAATTAGATTTAGGCTTGCTGACATATTTCTAGTAGCTAAGTTATCCCATAATCACTCTAGCCCAATATTAAAGATGTTATTTTTAATATTCACGATTGATTTATTTGTCGTATTATCAATTAACAAATGTGTGTAGTATTGCACCACTGCAATGGATTGTGTGTATCAGGTTATTTTACGATACTGTAGAGCAGCCGTGGCGAAAATGTGACCGTGCGCCGAGCCACTGTGTAACCTGCAATGTGCATAGCACCTTTGGAGGGCGGCGGACACCCGTAGGGGAAGTGAAGCAACTGTCTGACTTATTAACGGATCAAGCACTTAAATATAATTTTATACAGTATAAGGTTACAAACTAATGTGTAGTATGTCTAACGAAGAAAGAAATGAACAAGAAAACATAGGACACATTATCACAACCTAAAATTAACTGTCTTCAGAATGTCTCTGCGACAAAGTTTCAAAATCAGGAATTATGTCACTTACTGCCAGTCGTAGTTGGTCACGAAGGTATTTGTCTGTCAGTCGTGATTTAAATTTGGTTTTTAATATTTTCATTGTTGAAACTAATTTTTCACAAACGTAAGTTGTAGCGAACATGGCTTCAACAGGCAAGCGAAAGAATGAAGCTTCGGATATTTTTTTTTGGCAAAGATTTGAAAAGTTCAACATTTGTCTAGTCCTTACATCTAGCTTTCATTTAACATTACATTGTAAATAAATGAGCTAACCGCATTATTCGTATATCTGCTGAAAAATAATCGACGAATGATGATGATGATGATGATGATGATGATAATAATAATAATAATAATAATAATAATAATAATAATAATAATACTTACTGGCTTTTAAGGAACCCGGAGGTTCATTGCCGCCCTCACATAAGCCCGCCATCTTGAGCAAGATTAATCCAGTCTCTACCATCATATCCCACTTCCCTCAAATCCATTTTAATATTATCTTCCCACCTACGTTTCGGCCTCCCCAAAGGTCATTTCCCTCCGGCCTCCCAACTAACACTCTATATGCTTTTCTGAATTCGCCCATATGTGCTACATGCCCTGCCCATCTCAAACGTCTGGATTTAATGTTCCTAATTATGTCAGGTGAAGAATACAATGCGTGCAGTTCTGTGTTGTGTAACTTTCTCCATTCTCATGTAACTTCATATCTCTTAGCCCAAAATACTTTCCTAAGCACCTTATTCTCAAACACCCTTAACCTATGTTCCTCTCTCAAAGTGAGAGTCCAAGTTTCACAACCATAAAGAACAACCGGTAATATAACTGTTTTATAAATTCTAACTTTCAGATTTTTTGACAGCAGACTGGATGATAACAGCTTCTCAACCGAATAATAACACGCATTTCCCATATTTATTCTGTGTTTAATTTCCTCCCGAGTATCATTTATATTTGTTACTGTTGCTCCAAGATATTTGAACTTCTCCACCTCTTCAAAAGATAAATTTCCAATTTTTATATTTCCATTTCGTACAACATTCCCGTCACATACTTTGTCTTTTCGGGATTTACTTCCAAAACTATCTCTTTACTTGCTTCAAGTAAAATTCCCGTATTTTCCATAATCGTTTGTGGATTTTCTCCTAACATATTCACGTCATCCGCATAGACAAGCAGCTGATGTAACCCGTTCAATTCCAAACTCTCTCTGTTATCCTGGACTTTCCTAATGGCATACTCTAGAGCAACGTTAAAGGTGATAGCGCATGTCCTTGCTTTAGCCCACAATAATAATAATAATAATAATAATAATAATAATAATAATGATAATAATAATAATAATAATAATAATAATAATAATAATAATAATAATAATAATAATTCACCTTTTAATGTTTCATCAGTAACATGTAGTATAATGCCGTTTTATGTTATACAACCGTTTCCTCGTAATACTTGTTAACAAATCATACATTTAATATTCTCATCATATTGGCAGCAAAAAAATGCTTCCTCCCATCCTACTTGAAACTTTCGTTTTTGTAGAGGTACATGGTTTCGAGAGAGACATTGCGATGATACGCCACTCGCAGGCCAGACACAAATACAAATAGAACGAAGTTTGACTGCAGTGAGTGAGAGGGTTGGGGTTGGGGGATTTAGGAAGCAAGAGAAATGCACAGCTATCATTGCGAGCCACAATGTGCTCGTGAGTCACATTTTCGCCATGGCTGGATTAAAGGAAAGGATTTTTATTAGATCAGATATGGTTGTCGTATTCTGCGATTGTTTTAGTAAGGAGATAAGCACTGCTATTCTGTTTCCGAATATTTTCTATGGTAGTCGTTCTTTGTAAAAAATTACAAAACTTCTTAAATAGTAATATACGTTACAAGAGCGGTATGTTGACGTTCTCATGTTCGAGGAAAAGATTGAAAAAGCGAAACGTAGTTGAGCTTTTTTAATTTCCGACAACATGAAAACAAACATACCGCTCGTGTATCGTACATTATTTTGTGCGAAGATCGTTTATTACATACCTGAAAGAGGAATTTCTAATTAGTTGCAATGAAATCTCCATCTTGGTTTCTGTTCAATGACGGCAACTTTGGAAAACAAATATATCTATCTTCAACATTGTTCTTATAAAATGTTTTCTGTGTTTACTATACTCCAGCAGGCCGTGATATACGTCCGTCTTTTTTTTCCCCCAGTCTATGACGAGTCTGGAATCTTGTTGATTTTTTCACGGCTTCCTTAATGTTACTTGCATTACAAATGCAGTAACTTTTGTGGTGTTGTAGAGTTTACTTAATTTTTGAAAATATTTAAAAACAATAATTAACAGTGCAATTTAGGTGAAATTGCAGTGGTAAGTTTCCAATTTATAATTATTACTACATTGAACGTCTTTAAAAATAATATGTTAAAAGCCTAAAGCAGTAAAATGAATATGACGCTTAAGCGGTAAGAATAGGGAAATTGTTATGTGTGTTACGTTGGGAATACTGAATGTGGTATTTCACACTTACCGCGTATTGGTTTTGTGCGGAAAGCAAGCAAATACGCACGATCTCGCACAAAATAATTAATTAAATTACGATGGCCGTTTATAAATCGTATCTAGGTAACCGTAGATATAATTTTACATCAAATGTACTAAAAAATTTCAAGTCGACCAGCATGTCGCATCTGTTTCACATAGTACAAGAATACAAAAAAAAAAAAAAAAAAAAAAAAAGGCAGAATCTGCAAAGAATTCTATAGATACCTCAGTTTTTCCCGTGGTAGAGTGGGTGTAGCAGAGAAAAGCAACTGGACAGGGTCATAAAAGCGAACTCGAAGTACGATTTTTTTTGTTCGGTGAAGAAGGTTATTTGTGGCGAAAAGTTGAATGAAGAATTTGACCTGACACTGTCACAAATATGTTCATTCTAGTTTGCACCCATAAATTCTTGCGATGTAGAGAGGTCATTCTCTGCCTACAAAAACATATTGACTGGCAAATGCAGGAACCTAACCTATCCAAATTAGAAATGATTTTATGTTGTTAACTGTGCAAAAAAAAAAAAAAAAAAAAAAAAAAAATGAAGTTAAATAAGACATTTAAAAAAAATGAAAGTGCATATCTTAAATTATATATACAGGGTGTTTAAAAAATACAGGGCATAATTTCAGGTATGTATTCCCCATATGTAGATAATAAAAAAGTTCATTATAACATATGTCCGGAAATGCTTGGTTTCCGAGTTATCGCCTTCAAAACAGTGATATTCACCGGAACGTACTTCTTCCCGCAGGTAGTTGCCGTGACAGAAGATATTAACAGAGTTAATTCCGAGGCGAAGGGTACATTGAGTGTTGTGTTTGGCGGTGAACTGTGCGACATGTACTCAAATAAGAAGTTGGCAAAAGTGCACTTCATGTACGCTAAGGCGGACTACAATGCTGCGCTGGCTCGTCGTTTGTACTAGGATAGGTACCCTGACCGATGGATAGGTAGAGGTGGTCCAATTGCTTGGCCTCCACGCTCACCTGATTTCAGCCCTATTGATTTCTACTTGAGAGGCCATTTAAAATCATTGGTGTATTCGTCTCTGGTGCCTGACATGGAATCCTTTCGGAATCTAATTGTGGCAGGTTGTGAGGAAATACGCAATACTCCTGGAATTTGGGATCGTGTTCGCAAGGCCATGAGACATCGATGTGAGGCCTGTATTCAAGCAGGAGGAGGACATTTTGAACATCTGCTGTAAAGGCAACTACCTGCGGGAAGAAAACCGTTACGGTGAATATCACTGTTTTGAAGGCCATAACTCGGAAACCAAGCATTTTAGGACACATGTTGTAATGAACTTTTTTATTATCTACATATGGGGAATACATACCTGAAATTATGCCCTGTATTTTTTAAACATCCTGTATATATAATTTTGAACTGGTCATGAAAATTACGGGAAAACGGCTGAACCGATTTTAATAAATGACCCCTCATTTTGAAGCTTGGACCCCAAAGTTTTTCAGAAAAATAGTAGTTTTCAGTGAAATGTCAATTTTTCTACATAATTTTCCTATTTTCCAAAATCCATCTGTCGTCAGTTTTGAGAACTAATGGCTTTTCAGAATAAAACAAAACACACACACTACAATAAACAATATTACACGAAGGCCATGACCTGCAGGATTGCTGACATATTTAGAGCTCAGATTTTCTGACAACATAATTCCTATAGCTATGTCGATCTTCATTTGTGTAATTGTTTTAGAACATCTAAAAACTTACTAAAAATAATTTACAGGTCTGATTCTCTGGTGCTTAATTTTTTGAGTGCAGCTGTATATTGGATGTTAGAAACTACAAAACTTAAGAAGGTTTGATGACATAATTACATTAAAATTTGAATATTATCACAGTTTATGCCATGATGTATTTGTCACTAATGATATACATTAATGCTATTGATATATCGATGATATGATAGTGAACCCTTTTGGGGTTATATAAGTAGGCGTAGAGAATATCTTAAATTAGTTCTTAATATCTATAATTTACAGAGTAACGGCTATAGTATATGTAGAGTTACTGAAAACTACAAAACGTACGTTACATAACAATATTGCTATTAAAATGAAAAATTTTTATAGTTATTACTGAAGTGGTGTGGGTCTTTTTTTATATATTTAATGGCTGGGCGGTGTAGATACTTATATGTGTGATTCTCTGATTTTTGTAGGATGCAGTGCAGTAATATGGAAGAGGCGTTAGTAAATTGAGTCATGCTTTCTATTTTAGCTGCATCTTATCAAAATTAATTTCATATTCCTTTGGTTTAAGGGGAATTGAACGTTATCGCATGCAAAGTAATGGTAAAAATAGCCTATCTTCAAGCAGTCATAAATGTAATACTATTTATCACAGCTATTTCATTTTTTTAGTGATATATGTATACACATTAAGCTTTAAAATGAAAGAGGAATGGTTAATCTAGTGTAAATCTTACCCTTAAATTAATTTTTTAATTTAAACATATTTTTTATATAAATTCACTGCAAACCTGTGATTAGGTACACTCTATTCACTTATCATAGCACACAATGAATTAAAATTTTTGGGTACTTACTGCTAATAGATACTAAAACATACCCTACTAAAATGATTAAAATATCTGTAATATTATGGGCATAGGGCTTATACTAATCTTCATTTTTTTTATTTTACTGACGGTGACGATTGCTATAAGCCCTATGCCCATAATATTACAGATACATGAATAATTTTAGCAGGGTATGTTTTAGTATCTATTAGCAGTAAGTGGTCAAATTTTCAATTCAATATGTCCTATAATAAGTGAATAGAGTGTACCTAATCACAGACATGTAGTGAATTTATAAAATAATAGAGATTTACTCTAGAGTAACCATTCTTTTTCATTTTATAGCTTAATATGTATACACACATAGCTAACAAAAATGAAAGATCTCTGATAAATAGTAATATATTTATGAACTGCTTGAAGATAGGCTATTTTTACCATTATTTTGCATGCGATAATGACCAACTCCCCTTAATCGATTAGATCTGAGATCGCTGCCAATCATATCATTTTGTTCTAGGGAGAACTCAAAGAACTGAAGATAGATGTGTTCAAGAAAAAGTATTTAGCATAAAAACATTAAAGAGGAAGCTTTTTAAAAGAGATATTTTTGACGGGATTATTGAGTTATAATGTTGCTTTAAATGTTACATCTTCATCATTATGGAAGCAAATACATTTCAAAATGTCTGGTAATCTTTCTGGAATATAAATATGAAAAATATTATTTGAACTTGTAATTAAGTAAATTTGCAGCATTTCTTGCACAAGCCGCTAGTTTTAATGTATTTTTCGCTTGATCGTGCATGTTTCATAGTTTAATAGTGCATGAATCCAGACATATATTGGGATTTTATAGTGCATGAATTTCTCGTCTCTAATGATGATTATTACAAGAATGATGATAATGATGACGGAGAATATATTTTAGTGTTTTGGATGTCCCATTTTATAAGTAAGTTATTTTTATAGTACTGTGGCAATAACGTATAAGAAATAATAGTTTCGAATAAATTTCAATTTATTTATTGTCTTGTAATCTTCTACATATTCTTCTCCATAAAACAGAACTTAAATCAGAACATGTATCTTAAGAAGATGCAGGTCCATTTTGGATGCACGAAATGGTAGTCGATACGGTGTTTCCAATCTGGGAAGTGACTTTTATCAACTCATCCTTTCCGCACTGAACCGCCTTTATCCCCAGAACTGCCGTGCAATTTGACAACTTTACCAAATCGTCGCTCATAGAAGACGTCAAGAGAGCGAACTTATCTGCTCTAGTTGTAAAATAATTGAACATACATACAGGGTTAATTGAACAACTAGCAAATCAGCCTGGAATTCCCTCAGCCAGTTCCAACTCTTGTTGTTTCAGATTAGCAATATCTTTCAAAAACTATTCACAATTCTCTAGCTGAGTTTTTGTACAGTTCTGAAAGTCTAGTCCTGCGAAAGAAACAAAACAAAACAAAACAATATTAATATACAATTTTTGTTACCTGAAGCAGCAAATCGTCATTTTTCTAAAACCTTCTACGTGACAATATAGAAAATAATTTTTAAGGAGTAAGAAAAAATTAATTAAAACTCAATAAGCCTACATAAGAATATAAAATAATTCGGTAGAAAATGTTGGTGAATACGATGAACATAAATTACATCATCCAGGATCCGTGTGGGCCAGAGTGCTGTATTGGAGTTAAATCGCTCGCTTGAACTCGGTCGAGTGTCGCACCCTCGAGTGAGATACGCTCGGTCGTGATACGCTCGTAATAAATAGAAGCACAGTACAAGGTTATCTCACCGACATGTCTTATCTTGTATGGAAGGCGACAGATGAGATACACATATGTTTTGCTCACAGGTAAAAATAAGGCTTTTTTTTTTTTCTGCGTTTAATGGAACAGTCAATGGAACGTACCAAAACAGGAACATGATGTTATAAATAAAATAATATGAAAAACTTCGATATACAGTTATTATTGCTAATTAATAATTATTCAATATTTGATTTACCACATATATAATATGATAGGTCCATACATAGTGTTCCGCCTATATACTGCGACAATGTAGAAACGTTTTACAAAATATTATTGATATAGCAGTAGATTAATAAGAATATTAGTACAGAGATAACGTCAAAGAAAATATATTAAAACGAATAATCATGCTGCACAACTGTTACAGACGCAAAGATTTAAATTCAAATACAGAATAAAGAAATATAATTACAAAACAAACAAAGAGAAATACAAATAAAATAATACAAGCGATATAAAAAGAAGATACAGTAGTATTAACAAAATGTGAGAACGAATGAGCAGCGCTCGTGCTCGGTCGCAGTTCAGATATAATATTAAAATAAAAAATAATAATAATAATATAAATAAATAAGTAAAATAAAATAGGAACTAAAATGTAATTACAGCGGCAATGGAATTATATAATATAATATTAACACTAGAGAAGAATAATATCACACGTGAAAAGTAGGACTAATATATATTTCAAAATTATAGAATACAAATATAATATAGGTTGATTAATTCATACACATAGGCTATAAATTTATTTAATCAAATTGAAGATATTAACACGTTTCTAATTTTCTTGTTATATGTTAGTGGGTTACATGTTAGAAGTTCTGGGTGTAATTTAGTTAAAGCATTGTACAACCGAGGGCCAAAATTTATGCTATGCTTTAGACCAGCAGATGTGAGACATTTAGGTTCTACTAATGTTGAATTAATATTGATACACTATTGATACACTACTTATTAGAGATTACCATTATTATTATTATTATTATTATTATTATTAATATTATTATTATTATTATTATTATTGTTACTAGAAAACTTGATACAGTTCTTGCATTATCGTGATTGTGTTCTCCGTTTATAATAATTACATTTACATCCAATAACATCTATCAGATGTGGCAAAATCAAAATCACTCCTGTGTGGGGGAAAAAAAAAAAAAAAAAAAAAAAAAAAACATTTACCTACAACATTTATATTACATTTTTAAAGCAAGTTTTGTAGTTGTACTATGGAGAGGTTAGTTAAGCACTGTAAAGTTTTGAAACGATAAACATCTACGATGTTATTACACAGTTCATCACTGTAACAAGAACGAATGTCTAACGTTCGGCTTATACCGTTCGAGGATTTATCGCTCGTGACAATTTTACCCATCATGCACGTGCGCTACCTATCGGATTATGCTATGAACTACTTGGCGCTCGAGCGAAAACGTTCGATGCAGAACTCTGGGGCCTGTTTTTCAAAAATACTAATTTAGTAGTTCACCAGTTACTAGTTACCAGAGTGTATTTCACCAGCTCTAGTAGATTCTGTTTCTCAAACTATTTCACCAGTCTAGTAACTTGTGACAATTTTTTACTAGTCACATGATTTTTTTCACTAGTCAGCTGATTGAGTTCATTTGTTTATAGTCATGAGTAGGTATTGTTATTTGAGATTAGAAGGCTAAGTTGTTTGTGCTTTGGTTTTGATTTCTCTTTTCGGTTGAAATTCCATCAATTGAAAGCAAATTAACTATACTCAATATGTTTAAAGGATCAAAGGATATAGTATTTGGTGCTTTTTCAAGCATATTAACAAACAATGATGAAGTAAACGATGGACAAAAAATTCTATAACGCGTTAGGCTGTGGAACTATAGACCTACCTCAGAACAAAGATTATGCATACGTTATGGACACTTATTGGACCAACATTAAGAAAGCAACTTTGATGAGTACCAGTTCACGTTCACAGTATCATAATATGAACATATGATGTAGCTAGTGGGTCTACTGCCAACATAAATGTCACATATGACTTGGTGAAAAATTTGCTTTTTTTTTCAGTTTTACATTTGATCTATTCATAAATTAATGCAGTTTTATATTTAATTTGTAGGCTAAAGTTGACAATGTCAGAAGAACTGGCAGTGGAGGAGGAAAGCCAACAAAAATTACGCAGTTGATAAATTGGTATTAGATTATTAGGAAAGAATTCTGCATGTGTTGCTGGTCTACGGCAGAAAGACCAGATGGCATTGGAAATTTTTTTTTGTTAGGTTATTTTACGACGCTTTATCAACATCTAGGTTATTTAGCGTCTGAATGAGATGAAGGTGATAATGCCGGTGAAATGAGTCCGGGGTCCAACACCGAAAGATACCCAGCATTTGCTCATATTGAGCTGAGGGAAAACCCCGGAAAAAACCTCAACCAGGTGACTTGCCCCGACAGGGAATCGAACCCGGACCACCTGGTTTCGCGGCTAGATGTGCTAACCGCATTGGAAAATAATCCATCTCAATTTGTAGAGCAATTTGTATTTGAAGCTTTGCTGATAATGCGTGACTTCTGTTTGTTTGTCTTGTTATGGCAGGTACCACTATATTTAACAACTCTTCAAACTTTTCAGCACTTTACCTAAACATTCTTTCTCGATATAGTTTTAGCTCTTCTCACAACAACTTCTTCATCACTTCAATCGCAATCACTAAAGCACATATTAAAAAAAATAACTACAATATTTTCTTTGATTATCTGAGAAAGGTTGTCACTGGTAACTGATAATATAGAAATCATCAGTCTTTAGAGTCTTGTAGCAATATTCCTGTTGAATACTAGTGTAATCAACTAGATTAGCATTTTGAGAAACAAAATCACTTATGAACTAGTGAATTCGACCAATATTACTAGTCTATGAACTGGTAACTACTACTTTACCCTTGTAGTTTCTAGAAACACAGCAGTGGCGGCTGATTGACTGAGGCAAGTGAGGCCGGGCCTCAGTCACTTGGCTTAACTGAAATCAAATTTTGTGTTTTTATATAATGTATTAGTTATTTGAATGAAGCATATATCGCTGTAGAAGCATTTGATAACTTTGATGTATATAGAACTGTTTTGCAGTAAAATTTGTTCCTGAGGCCGGGATCGCTCGTGCCGGGTCTGGCTTGTGATGTATATAGACCTGTTTTGCAGTAAAATTTGTTCCTGAGGCCAGAATCGTTCGTGCCGGGTCTGGCTTAATGCATTTCATGTCCTTTCGCGGGCTTCGAGTTTACGCTTAAAACGTTGTAGCTGAGGCACAATTCGGCTGGCCTGGTCAGGTTTCACTCGTCCCATCCATGGGCCGGCCTCAAGGGTAGAGTGGGGTGGGAATAGCAGTGGTGACTTGTTTTCCTAACTAGGCCATAAATAACAAAATTCCAGCTCTTTGGCAGGCAGAGACCCACTCGATTCTCTCCCCTTATGTCTCAGTTTATGACACAAGCGAGGGTGTTGTACTATTGTACTTGGTAGTACAGTAGTGAATCTGGGCCAATGTTGTTATGTATTTTGGGAAAATATAAACAGAAACAAATGAGAGAAATAATGCTGGTGTAGTTAATTCATTGTTAGAGTGTCTTTTTTCGAGAAGAAATAATATTGAAAGAAAGTAAGTTTTAAATAAAGAGAGAGACTACCGAGATACCTACGACATCGCTGATAATTTTTCTGACACATAATCTTAAAACGCGAGTTTCTATTGCATCCCGGTATGGGCAACATAAATGGTTAAGTGGTAATGTGATGCAAAATAAACTTCTCTGTTGGCCTTGTTTGTTGCTGTCAAAGGAAAAAAATAAAAAGAAAAGAAAGAAAGGGGAATTTCAACACATAATATGGGATGCTTCATCACACTGAAACAATCACTGAAACTCAGAGCATAACAGCTTATTTGGTGAGTGACATTATTATTTTTCATTGATAGTAATAAGAATTGACTAATAATAATAATAATAATAATAATAATAATAATAATAATAATAATACTGTAATAATGATATCTATACTAATAATAAAACTGTAGCCGAAATTTTTCTGGTAATTGTCGATTTTCGAAAAATAATTTGTCCTAACATATATAATTAACCACCCTGAAACCGAAAATCGCTTTTTTGAAATTTTTGTTTGTATGTCTGTCTGTCTGTCTGTCTGTATGTTTGTTACCTTTTCACGCCATAATGGCTGAACGGATTTCGATGAAAATTGGAATATAAATTAAGTTCGTTGTAACTTAGAATTTAGGCTATATGACATTCAAAATACATTATTTAAAAGTGGGGTTATAAGGGGGCCTGAATTAAACAAATCGAAATATCTCGCTTATTATTGATTTTTGTGAAAAATGTTACATAACAAAAGTTTCTTTAAAAATAATTTGCGATAAGTTTTATTCCCTGAAAAATTTTGATAGGACTGATATTTAATGAGATAAATGAGTTTTAAAATTAAAATAACTGCCATCTAAGGCCGTGTAATGAATTAAAAAAAAATGACTTCGTCTATAAGGAGCCTTGGACAGCAACAATCGAAAGCTATGAAAGATAGCCTACAGAGAATGTTTCTGTGTTTGTATGAAGTAATATCGGAAGCTAAATTAACCGATTAGTATAATTAAATCTTATTTCATCATTGGAAAGTGTAGTTTCTCTAGATGGACATAATGCTATAATGTTATTACAGTAACTTCTGATATAATATAATATAATATAATATAATATAATATAATATAATATAATATAATATAATATAATATAATATAATATAATACAGTATAATATAATATAATTTAAGTTATTTGAAGGGTTCACAACCATAGTGGGCCAAGCGCCATTTACTGAATACGTACAAAAAAGGGTTAAAATTAAGTTATTACCATAATTCAATGGAAACCTATAACAAGTAAAATAAAATATACACATTAAATCTAAATGATGTCAATCTTCATTAAACTATGGTTGCATGTAATAAAAATTAAGAAACATGTTAAAGGAATTGTCACTGCACCAAATGAGTGTCTCTGGACCAAAATGATCGCATTTTAATTATTTGGATGCAATTTAAATTAAGTAACATATTAAACGATTTATCCTTCTATCAAACACGAATGTTCCCTGGATCAAATGTCCTATTTTAATTATGTAATTATTTTATATTTATTTCTAACGGGTGCAGCGGAGCGCACGGGTACGGCTAGTTAATAATATAATAACAATAATAATTAATATCATAAACAAACATTTCGTATCGGAAGCACTTAAACTAGTTGCATCTGGCCTCACCGAGGATTTCGATCACCGGCCGCTACTGAAACGCAGACTTGTAAAATAAACTAAGATTACTATTGTACAGACTAGTATTACTAGTCCGTGAGTTTTGAGAAACAGGCCCCAGGTCCACACTGTACTTACAATCCATGAGGATTTACTTGTCTAGTCCCTTTTAGAAAGAGAGAGAATGCTCACCTTCTCTCTCTACCCTCATTTATGATGGTCGACACTCCTTCAAACGACCACGAGTTACCAGTGGCGGCATTCTCTTCCTCTTCAAATTCTGACTCCACTCCGCCAGGAAGTTCGTCCATGTCCGTGTCGTCCAAATTGATTACGAACGAATAATAAATTTCCATCTACAAGTCCATCCTTCGCCCAATAAAATTTTTCAACTTTTTCTACGTGTTCACAGGCCTTCCTGTAATTTTCTTCTCTCACTTTTGCAAGTGCGCTCATTTTTAACCTGTTACACACGTTTTTTAAGAATCCTATTCGGGGGTTTCTTTCCTGGAGATCGCAGCACGCTTCCAATTCCGCTTCCGCTTTGTTTTGTTTTTTTTTGTTTTTGTTTTGTTTTGTTCTGTTTTTTTTTTTTCTATTTTAATCCTGTTAACACCACGAGATGATATATCTGTCGCTGCAGCAGTTCTTTCGATAAAACTCGGCACAGATATTGTTTCTTTTCCGCATTTCAGTGCCTCATATTCTCCAGTAAAGAATTTATATGCATTAATAACCATATTCATACCGTCCGACTTCAAGTTTTCCCGCGTTTTCCCATACAAACTCGTCCACACCTGTGGAGTAACGGTCAGCGCGTCTGGCCGCGAAATCAGGTGACCGGGTTCGAATCCCGGTCGGGGAAAGTTACCTGGTTGAGGTTTTTTCCGAGGTTTTCCCTCAACCCAAAACGAGCAAATGCTGGGTAACTTTCGGTGGTGGACCCCGGACTCATTTCACCGGCATTATCACCTTCATTTCATTCAGATGCTAAATAACCTGACCTGTTGATACAGCGTCGTAAAATAACCCAATAAAAAAAAAGACACAAACTCACTTCACTATTCACAAAATACTACTAACTAATGAACTCAGACAACCCCGAGACGCCACTGAGAGATCCACTAATTGGGTTTGCAAAAGTGTGAAGGGAGAAGGGAGGAGAAAGGGAATTCCAAGAATTTTACAAAAGGAAAGCTCTTGCCCGTCACATCTGGTGGCATTCGGTAGACAAGGACAGTAGAAATCACGCCAACTTAATCCTCATGCACTGTAAGTGATCCTCACTATACTAATAAGGGGAAAAATGGTAAGGTTTCACCCGTAGGGTATTAAGTAAGCTGACCCGGACTGTACCTGCTTGTGATCCGATTTTCTGGAGAGCATCAAACTTTCCAGCAACGCATTTTGTGACATTTTCCCAGCCTGTACAGCCTCCTTAACAGCTGAATTTATCTTTTCTTTGGCGTTCTGTATGAGCTGCTGAACGTTTTGCGTTGTGGACTTTATTATCTGAGAGATCTGCTGTGTGGCGTTGTTGGTCGCTTCCAGAGCTTTGGGCATTGCATCCTCAAGCTGTTGCCTCACTTCCTCAGCCTTGTTCCACAGAGCGTCAGTGAGTTCTCGTTTCTGCGGTTCAGCAGACAGGACACACTGAAAGGTCAAACAGAGCAACGCGCATCAGAGACAGTGTTTTTATTCGTGTACTGTTGCATAATGTCCTTGCAGATGTTCCTGAGTTCAGACACATATAATGGTGATGATTTTCAAGGACGATCAAATTCTTAGCTCTCAGAAAGAAGTTCTTTGGGGAAAAAAAATTTCAAATAAATAATTATTACTCATTATTTACTTACTTACTTACAAATGGCTTTTAAGTAACCCGGAGGTTCATTGCCGCACTCACATAAGCCCGCCATCGGTCCCTATCCTGTGCAAGATTAATCCAGTCTCTATCATCACACCCCACCTCCCTCAAATCCATTTTAATATTATCCTCCCATCTACGTCTCGGCCTCCCTAAAGGTCTTTTTCCCTCCGGTCTTCCAACTAACACTCTATATGCATTTCTGGATTCGCCCATACGTGCTACATGCCCTGCCCATCTCAAACGTCTGGATTTTAAGTTCCTAATTATGTTAGGTGAAGAATACAATGCGTGCAGTTCTGTGTTGTGTAACTTTCTCCATTCTCCTGTAACTTCATCCCGCTTAGCCCCAAATATTTTCCTAAGCACCTTATTCTCAAACATCCTTAACCTATGTTCCTCTCTTAAAGTGAGAGTCCAAGTTTCACAACCATACAGAAGAACCGGTAATATAATTGTTTTATAAATTCTAACTTTCAGATTTTTGGACAGCAGACTGGATGATTTTACTTATACCTAAAATCCAAAACTTCTTCAGAGCAATATTTTTTTTAGTTCAAATAATATAATTATGTTGTTTGTTTGATGACGAATGGTTTTGATCCAAATGTCTGAGTACAGAATAAATAAAATGTTGTTGTTTAGTGAACTGTCCGAAGATACGTTTGAACATCATATATGAAACCAATACTGCATCATTCATGAGGCAACCAAGCCAGGAGATAATGAGGTAGGGTAGCCAGTCCTTTCCCCCTCCATTGGATACATCACTGACTAGCTACATATTACACTAGTCAGACTTCAGGTGTATACAAACAATTGTTCTTCCTCTGACACATATCGTTAAGTGAGATGTACTGCCTGATTATAGATGTACAGGGACATCATTTTATTTTTACTATAATTTTTAATATTAACTTGGCTATACCTCTGGATCAACGCCGTTTGCTACCCCCTTCCACGACTGGAGTTCGATGATACTGGCGTAATATACAAACAAATCACTTTACTAGGTATAGGAGGGAAGAAAAGTAGTTCATCCATTTACGTAAACTAGGAAATATCGCGATTTTGAGTTTAATCATTTTATTAGGTTTTGTTTAATCAAAATACAGTACAGTATTAACAATAAGTGTTTTTACTCACGAACTGAGCTGTCCATGTGGACGTATTCATTATGCAGTGTATATTATACTGTCTACAGCACATTAGCGTACAATATAGAGAATGAAGTTAAATTGAAAATAATCATAATATGGATATTTAAACACTTTTTTTTTTAAATGGTGGCCGTTCATTTCGATACAGGCTTCAGTTCTAATGTGGATATTATCGCACTGTAGACTGTTGTAGGCCTACCTAATTCAATTACCAGTTTCGTTCTTCGTATAGTAACTCATGTTGAAATAATTCTGTACCTACTCTATAAAAGAGTACCTTACATACTATAAATTCAATCTTCACTTCTGCTCGATCCGAAAAGATAAAATTACTCGGACATGCTATCTCCTGTCCGTCCAAGTGGTTATGTCGTAGGGTCGTAGAAAGGAAGGAAATCACATGACAATTAATTAACGAGGCCCTTTTATTTAAGTTATTTTAAACAGTTGTATAATATTACGTAGACGTCCAATTCCTAACAGAAATTAATGTTCTCAGAAAAGAGCTAAGACAGCCCAGCCACTAGCTGGCGAATAAAAGCTGGTGGGGGAAACCGGGATGCGACGTAGGCAAATGGACGACAGTACCTGTGCGAAAATGATTCAATATTGAAAGCTCTTTCATCACTGGAAAACGCGAACATATTTTTGGAACGTACTGTTTACTATGACCGTAAGGCTACTATGACTGTATATGCGGTTTTGGATCTGTGTGGAGGACGGTTGAACTTCATTAGTAGAAGGGTTGGGAGTGAAGTACATTCAAAAACTCAGGTACAATAAAAATTGAAGTAATAATAAAATTATGTCCCTGTACATATCAGCCAGAACCTTAATCAGAGAATTTGTCGTATGTAGGTGAGTAAAAAGAAAGAATTCTTTGAACCTTATCTATTTTTTATTTCATGGGGAGCCCGAGACGTAGATGGGAGGATAATATAAAATGGATTTGAGGGAAGTGGGATATGATGATAGAGACTGGATTAATCTTGCACAGGATAGGGATGGATGGTGGGCTTATGTGAGGGCGGCAATGAACCTCCGGGTTCCTTAAAAGTCAGTAAGTAAGTAAGTAAGTAAGTAAGTAAGTAAGTAAGTAAGTAAGTGAGTAAGTAAGTGAGTAAGTAAGTAAGTGAGTAAGTAAGTGAGTAAATAAGTAAGTGAGTAAGTAAGTAATTAAGTAAGTAAGTAAGTGAGTAAGTAAGTGAGTAAGTAAGTGAGTAAGTAAGTGAGTAAGTAAGTGAGTAAGTAAGTAAGTGAGTGAGTGAGTAAGTAAGTAAGTAAGTGAGTAAGTGATTAAGTGAGTAAGTGAGTAAGTAAGTGAGTAAGTAAGTAAGTGAGTAAGTAAGTAAGTGAGTAAGTAAGTGAGTAAGTAAGTAAGTGAGTAAGTGAGTAAGTAAGTAAGTGAGTAAGTGAGTAAGTGAGTAAGTAAGTAAGTGAGTAAGTGAGTAAGTGAGTAAGTAAGTAAGTAAGTGAGTAAGTAAGTAAGTGAGTAAGTAAGTAAGTGAGTAAGTAAGTAAGTGAGTAAGTGAGTGAGTAAGTAAGTAAGTGAGTAAGTAAGTGAGTAAGTAAGTAAGTGAGTAAGTAAGTAAGTGAGTAAGTGAGTAAGTAAGTAAGTAAGTAAGTGAGTAAGTGAGTAAGTAAGTGAGTAAGTAAGCAAGTGAGTAAGTAAGTGAGTAAGTGAGTAAGTGAGTAAGTGAGTAAGTGAGTAAGTAAGTGAGTAAGTGAGTAAGTAAGTGAGTAAGTGAGTAAGTAAGTGAGTAAGTAAGTAAGTGAGTAAGTGAGTACGTAAGTGAGTAAGTAAGTAAGTGAGTAAGTAAGTGAGTAAGTAAGTAAGTGAGTGAGTAAGTAAGTAAGTAAGTGAGTAAGTGAGTAAGTGATTAAGTGAGTAAGTGAGTAAGTAAGTGAGTAAGTAAGTAAGTGAGTAAGTAAGTAAGTGAGTAAGTAAGTGAGTAAGTAAGTAAGTGAGTAAGTGAGTAAGTAAATGAGTAAGTAAGTGAGTAAGTAAGTGAGTAAGTAAGTGAGTAAGTAAGTAAGTTAGTAAGTAAGTAAGTGAGTAAGTAAGTGAGTAAGTAAGTAAGTGAGTAAGTGAGTAAGTAAGTGAGTAAGTGAGTAAGTAAGTAAGTAAGTGAGTAAGTAAGTGAGTAAGTAAGTGAGTAAGTAAGTAAGTGAGTAAGTAAGTAAGTGAGTAAGTAAGTGAGTAAGTGAGTAAGTAAGTAAGTGAGTAAGTAAGTGAGTAAGTGAGTAAGTAAGTAAGTAAGTAAGTGAGTAAGTGAGTAAGTAAGTATGTATCATGTAATTTACGCGGCTAAGCTTGATTATAGGTTTTACATATAAATTATCGTGGGTCATGAAAGAACATGTGTGAACTTAGCGAAGGTTTTTCAAAGGATGTCAGCTCAGTAGAGAGACAGAAATATGTGTTCAATTAAAAGTTGAGTTTTAACTATAGAATTAACAAGTACTTACTTGAAAGGAAGCGAGCACGACTAGCAAGTAAATCACTTTCGAAGTCATCTTGCCTTGCAGAATTGTAGAATACAAAGTTCGACCACAACATGAAGGGTTTTTATAGTCAGGTTCTGACGTCCTCAGCAGTGTTATACAAGCTGAACCAACACAGTTGGTACTGCTGATTACTCTAGATGAATACAAATTAATTTTTAAGTACACATAATTACGTCAAAAGCATAAAAATTTAATGAATAATAGGTTAATAAGACAGATAAAGCTCTAGGATTTTTCCAACTAGCATGCACGTGTTTCATAAGGCAATCAATCGAATCAAATAACAGAATGATATTGTTGGAATTTTGAAAGAAAAACTTCTTGTAGATAAAATATGTGAAATAATGAAAGCTTTGAACAGCAACATTTGGACACAGATTAAATTAAACAAGGAATTAGCACAATTAATTGTTGTTCACGTGGTAATTATACATAATGCATATGAACGACAGCCAATGCATATGCGAAGCGGTGTTGCCAAACCTAGTAGGTGTGTGTTAGTGGGAACACTGGACATTAGAACACAATGAAAATTATGCAGAAATGAAAATCTTACCTTGTCGATGTTACTGCTGTATTTTAAAGTAATGAAACGGCAAGCACTTCTGGAATGTTCTCTTCATCATCTTCATCTTCATTTCCGTCTTCATCACTTAACTCAACAATCATCACTCAGAATCATCACATTTATTTATATATTTATTTATTTATTTATTTATTTATTTATTAATTTATTTATTTATTCTGGCGTAGTTAAGGCCATCAGGCCTTCTCTTCCACAACACCAGGAATACAAATACAATAATAGAAATAAACAGAAAAAAATACACTATATACAAAGTAAAGCTATACAAGAAATAAAGAGAGAGAGAGAAAAAACACTATAAACAAAGTAAAGCCACACAAAAATATACACAGGTTGCAGTCACACAAACTTTAAATGAGTGATTAAGTATCATAATTAACTGTATCCTAACTAATTACCTAACATAAACAAGAAACTTGCAATTTTAATCTAGATTAAAAAAAGAAAAAGAAAAAGAAAAAAACACAAATCAATACTTCTAGGAATACCTAAAAAACAATAACTAAGACAAAATTTTCCAATTTAATTTTGAATTGTGATAAAGTCCGGCAGTCCCTGACGTCATTAGGTAACGAATTCTTCCCGCAAGTTAATTATAGACTGCACACTTTCATCCCTTGCAACTTCTTTGTTGAAATTTTCATCCTGAAGCTATTCTGCGTGCCTAACGTGAGAGATCTAGTCTTCTTTAGTGACAGTGTCAATTCAATCAATCAATCAATCAATCTAATTTATTTTCCAGAATTACAATTATGTAATTATATGCAATAGTCAATAGAAACACAATCAGATTAAAATGTTAAAATTCCAAGTTCATATGGCTGTCAAAATATTCATTAATATGGCAAAAAGGTTTATTTATAAGACTTTTTTTTAAAACAACTTTGAACTTAAATAAGCCATAATAATATATTACATTGAGATGAGCCATCTATGTTTATCTAGTTTTATATAAATTAATTATAACATGAACGTTTTCGGCACTGATGTGCCATTTTCAAATGTATGAAAGTTTGCCTAATTACATATTAGTTATTTTATTTCTTAATGATTATTTAATTTATTATTTATTCACAGTAATAAGTTTTGTAAATTTATGGGAATTTACCTCAAGGGTCTGTTCTGAACCTTTACTGCCCAATTCTTTGCCTCCGATTCCATAGAAGTGAAGTTTGGAGTGAGATACACAGTCAGAAGCCTTGGATAGGTCACAAAGTGTAGACATGGTACTATCACAACTCTCAAAACCAGTAACAACAGATTCCACTAAATAATTAAGTGAATCAAGTGTGGATAATTCTGATCGAAAACCATATGGTGAATTGGAGAATTGCCTCATGCTTAAGTTTTCGATATTTATTAAGACGACTTTCATATCTTTCGTCGTGTAGTTCAGAGTTTCGTAATTTTTCACTTCGCGTAACATTCTCTTTCTCAACCTATAGGCCTACCTAAGCCTAAACTGTGATCCCTGTCATTGTTATCGTCATTATTATTATTATTATTATTATTATTATTATTATTATTATTATTGTTATTATTATTTACCTGTTTTCAATTATCAGCGTTCTTGTATAGTACATCATGCAACGAGCCTATAATGAAGGTAATTAAGAAGTGAGTACGGATATTTATGAAACGAGCGCAAGCTCGTTTCATAATTTTCATACGAGCTTCTTAATTACCATTATAGGCTAGTTTCATACGACTTTTTATGCTCGACCATATTTCTAACTTGATATTATTAATTTTAATTGTATCTGACCTTCAGCAATGTTCCGTATGTTGTGAGATGTGCGCAGACGCGAAAGTATTGATTTTTTTCCGAGGAACAGATATCCACATTGATCTTGCTAGGCCATAAGAACCTACAGAGATAACATTGAAATTAAATTAGACATTGAAAAACGAGATGACAAATTGAATTTATTTGAATATTATTTACAATTAACGCTAATTATTATAGTAACAGAACATAACCTTCTGCGACAGTATTGGATTTCCAGCCTCCGTGACTTTTCGCTAATTCTCTTTCGATTGCATATCCGAGAATAATCGATACTTGCGGTTTTATAACGGTAGAAAGCTGACCTGTCATTGGCTGAACAGTTGTAACCTGAGTCGTCATTGGCTGAAAGACCTGACGTTTAATGAGTAGGTGTACTTTAATGACATGCATTAAAGGTCTGCTACCAGGTGTATAATTACTACATTTCGGCATGGTCGAGCATGAAATATTTTAACTTTTCTGGCCTTTATGCTAGACGTCTTGAGCTTGACTACTTATTCCTTTGTAAGGCCTTAAAGGGTGATATTGATTGTGAATCCTTCATAAGCAATATCTACCTTCGGGCCCCTTCGAATGGTTTAAGATTAAAAAAAAAAAAAAACAAATTATACCTATAAGCCTAAATCTCTCTCTCCAGTTGTCAGATGCAAGAAAACTGCCAATTTACATTATAATAATTCAGATCCGTTTAATGTATAGTTTGTTGTTTGGCTATTCTTCATATTATTCATATTCATTTTAACTTCTTTTGTGTTGTTTTTAGCTTTTCTGTATCATGTATTTTTCTAATTATCTGTTCATTTTTGTCATCATTGTTTATTTGTATTTGTCTCTAATTTTAATAATTATTTGTATGCACTGTGTCTTATATTATTCCAGTCTTCATTTATATGATTTCATTAATTCATTTGTAATTCATTTTATTTAATTGCCATTATTTTAATTATCTCACTGTACTAATTTTAATAATTATTTGTACTATTTATTTTGTTGCATTTGGTCAATGATTAATGTTGACTAAGATCCCTGAGCCAAATAACGCCATGTATACCTTTAACGCCACCCTATTAAAATTTGTTAACGACACAAGTTTTCGGTTGTGCACTACTGTAGCCTGCATTCGCTTGCAATCTAGTGATGAAATGAGTTACTAGCTGTCCGCTGACATTTACGAGTGACATTATATTCCATCATTTTCCTGTTGTGTGTTGATAGTGAATGGCTGTTCTTATATCAAGGTAAGAGGTAATATTTTATTTTGTGTGTTGAGCAAATAATAACTATATTAAACTATATATTTTCGTGATCCTTGAACATTCTTCTATGTATAAAAAGTATTTGCTATATATAAAATTTGAAAATGTTAGAGAAACAGGCATGTCATGTTATCAAGTACTCAGTAGCGCTTTAACGTCATGTGGTGTTAAAGGTCTACAGACAAAATTTTAGGTTATGTTAGTACTAAGGCTGACAGTACAGCATCAGTGTGAAAACATCAGGAAACTCACTAAGCTTTCAACTTACAAATGTTCGGAATGTGCAGTGATGATATTGGTTCAATTGCTTATCGAACTCTTATTTTTTATTTTATTTTACATAACTTAATTTTTTTGTTTTACTTAATGGAAAACATTCATATTAAGCTAAGGTAAATGCTTTTGTGTTTAATAACTTTCTACTTTGTCACATTGTCTATTTTTTTTTAAGTAAGGAGTCACTGGAAAACATATTTTCCTAATCCATCTGGTGTTTCAGTTTCACATCAAGAATCTTTCATTAGTATTGACTGATTTTGTATCTTTTATTAACAGAAACTCAAATTTAGTCGCTTAGTTCAATTTGTGTTACTTAGGAAAAATAATTCATTAACAATTATAAGTGTATAGGTTACTAGAAAATAGGTGGCGTTAATTGGACAACCTGTTCCTAATAACGCCAGTTTACAAAGTTTTCCTATTTGAGTTCTAATTCTAGTTCGGTATATAATATATCCATTTTCATTGTGCTATTTTGTAAAGATAAGATTACAGTTTATATTTCATAATTTTCGTGTTTATACATAACTTATTTTCAGAGCAAAAGTGACTGAAGTGTTAAGGTGGCGTTATTTGGTACGTGTACCTTATTATATTGATTGTATTCCATCTCACTGCCATTTTCTATCATTCATTCTCATCATCACGCTTCGAGACTTCGGACCCAATAGAGGAGTTCAGTGGGAAATCCGCATAACTGCGTGCTGAGTATAGTGGTAAAGCGTACAGTGGGTGGGGGTACTGTAGAATGGATGCCAACAAATACGCAAAGGAAAACGATCTGGATTTGAAGGTTCTGACGAATAATTTGGTTTTCATACAAACTGTGTCTGAAACTATTACACGGTTAGAAAAGTCAGAGCAAGAGATGCCGGAAGCCCTGAAATTAATTTAGAAAATGACACAGAGAATTAATGAGACACCAAGTACACCGGTTACTGAACGTGTAAAACAGAAGTGGAAATCAATTTTATGTAAAAATAACGGATATGGAACATTGTGTAACATAAACAGCAAATTAGTGGACATAGAGTCACCCGAGAATAAAGGACTGTCTCTTAGAGACTGCAATGATGTTAGGTTTTTTTCGTTTTGCTCCTATCACGTCATGCGACGTAGAGCGCAGCTTTTCACAATACAAACTTTGGCAGATAAACGAAAAAGATTTACGTTTGAGACACTGAGAATGTATCTTGTAGTACATTGCAATTCGGTACTGTAACTTCACTTCCCAAAGACAACCAACAGAATAAATGAAAAAATTAAAATTGCTACATGCTTATTTCCACCATTAACACTGTGTATAATTAAACAGAAATGCTTATAAAATACAGGAGAATAAATGCTTTTCACATTCTTTTGGCATTATCATTGTGTAATGCATATTTACTTTCAGAATGTACATATGTGTGTTTCCCCATACTACCGTACTCTACTCTAAATAGCAACGTTGTTACCTCAACACATCTCTATCTACCTGCAGCGAGTCAACAACCTATAGTGCATGCACAGTAAACTTACTGTATCGGGTCCAAAGTCTCGAAGCCTGCTCATCATCATTTGTTGTTTTGTTTTGTATCTTGTGCTAAACTGTAATTGGCCATGTGCTGTTGTTTTGCACGTTAATATTCTAAATAAATAAATAAATAAATAAATTCTAAATAAATAAATAAATAATTATTATAGAAAACGTTTGAGTTCATATAAACATTTAAAACGGATGACTGGTAAATAATACCATGGAAGACACTGGATTGGACGACTGGAGGGACAAGAGGAAGGGATACACCACGAGAAGTAGACTGAATTTCCATTTTGCATAAATAAGTAGTTTTTTAACACTATGACAATAACATTAGAAATGTTAGTTTCAATAAGTTGTAATGTATTTATTATCAAGTAATGTGCTACACATATATTTTTTTGTGAAGCAGAACATAAATCAGAACATGTATCTTATTTAAGAAGATGCAGGTCCATTTTGGATGCACGAAATGGTAGTCGATACAGTGTTCCCAATCTGGGAAGTGATTTTCGTCAACTCATCCTTTCCGCACTGGACCGACTTTGTCCCCATTTCTCCCGTGTATTTTGCAAACTTTACCAAATCGTTGCTCACAGAAGACGTCAAGAGAGTGAACTTAGCTGCTGTAGCTGTAAAATAATTGAACATACATACAGGGTTAATTGAACAACTAGCAAATCCGCTTGGAATTCCCGCAGCCAGTTCCAACTCTTGTTGTTTCAGATTAACAATATCTTTCATTATGTAGTCCAAATTCGCTACCTGAGCTTGTATACAGTTCTGAAAGTCTGGTCCTGCGAAAAGATACAAAACAAAATTCTGTATTAATATGCAATACTGGCAGCCTGTAGTAGCAAACACTGATTCTTTATTTTGGACAATTATAATAGGGCCTACAGCTGCGAATATATTGAATAAGCCAGGTCTGAACAAACGACGCTCATCGAGCGCTGACGCTCCTTCGGAGCGGGAGAGCCGTCTAACAGCTCGCCGGAAAGGTATGTCAGGATGACGTAGGCCTGCTATAGGTAGAGGATAGTCAACGCAGCTATCTGGTGTAGTGTGTATTATCTACAGCAGAGGTCTCCAAAAAGCGTATCGTCATTCGTGCTCTCGATGCTGCCCGCCGAACACAGTGTGCTGTAAGGCTAGAGAAGGGGGAGAGACTCGTACCTCAACAGAGGTGAGCGATCAGTGGGGGATCGCGGCAACGGTCTGCTTAAGTTTACAAATAATAACATCAAAAGAATAAGAAATATACGTTTGTGCGAGATCGTGCGTATTTGCTTTGTTTCCACGGAAAGTCTAAAATTCCACATTCAGTATTCCCAACCTAACACACATAAACAATTTTCCCTCTTCTTACCGCTTAAGCGCCACATTTACTGCTTTAGGCTTTTAACATATTATTTTTAGAGACGTTTAACATAGTAATAATTATAAATTGGAAACTTACCACTGCAATTTCACCTAAATTGCACTGTTAATTATTGTTTTTAAATATTTGCAAAAATTAAGTAAACTCTACAACTCCACTAAAGTTACTGCATTCGTGATGCAAGTAATACTAAGGAAGCCGTAAAAAAATCAACAAGATTCCAGATGCCGATGTTATTACTCCAATATGTCATATAAATACTTACTTACTTACTGGCTTTTAAGGAACCCGTAGGTTCATTGTCGCCCTCACATAAGCCCGCCATTGGTCCCTATCCTGTGCAAGATTAATCCAGTCTCTGCCATCATATCCTACCTCCCTCAAATCCATTTTAATATTATCTTCCCATCTACGTCTCGGCCTCCCCAAAGGTCTTTTTCCCTCCGGCCTCCCAACTAACACTCTATATGCTTTTCTGGATTCGCCCATACGTGCTACATGTCCTGCCCATCTCAAACGTCTGGATTTTATGTTCCTAATTATGTCAGGTGAAGAATACAATGCGTGCAGCTCTGCGTTGTGTAACTTTCTCCATTCTCGTGTAACTTCATCCCTCTTAGCCCCAAATATTTTCCTAAGAACCTTATTCTCAAACACCCTTAATCTCTGTTCCTCTCTCAAAGTGAGAGTCCAAGTTTCACAACCATGCAGAACAACCGGTAATATAACTGTTTTATAAATTCTAACTTTGAGACTTTTTGACAGAAGACTAGATGACAAAAGCTTCTCAACCGAATAATAACAGGCATTTCCCATATTTATTCTGCGTTTAATTTCCTCCCGAGTGTCATTTAGTTTTGTTACTGTTGCTCCAAGATATTTGAATTTTTCCACCTCTTCGAAGGATAAATCTCCAATTTTTATATTTACATTTCGTATAATATTCTGGTCACGAGACATAATCATATACTTAGTCTTTTCGGGATTTACTTCCAACCCTATCGCTCTACTTGCTTCAACAAGAATTTCCGCCTTTCCCCTAATTGTTTGTGGATTTTGTCATATAAATAATATTGTTAAAATATTAAAATGAAAAATAAATCATTACATAACCTTACCGTTTGTTTTAAGTTCGCATTTATAGACTGGGGGGAAAAAAACAGACGTATATCACTTCCTGCTGGAGTATAGTAAACACAGAAAACATTTTAAAGCAACAATGTTGAAGATAGATATTTTTGTTTTGCAAATTTGCCATCATTGAACAGAAAGCAAGATGGAGATTTCATTGCAACTAATTAGAAATTCCTCTTTCAGGTACTGTATGTAATAAACGATCTTCGCACAAAATAATGTACGATACAAGAGCGGTGTGTTTTGTTTCAATTCTCGGAAATTAAAAAAGCTCAACTACGTTTCGCTTTTTCAAAGTTTTCCTCGAACATGAAAATTTCAACATACCGCTCTTGTAACGCATATTACTATTGTATATTATTTTGACATACTATGAAGCTGGAGCCCCGTCTGTTGTTATAGACACAAGCCATTGCAAATTCAACCAAACAAAATACAACTGGAGAAGATCTTTTCCAGGCAATGAAAGGCACCTTAGAACAGAAGAAGTTAAACTTGCAAAGGCTTGTGTCGGTAGCAACAGACGGGGCTCCAGGTTCATATATGTCAAAATAATATACAAAAGTATGATATTTCTTATTCTTTTGATGTTATTATTTGTAAACATAAGCAGACCGTTGCCGCGATCCCCCACTGACAGCTCCCATCTGTTGAGGTACGAGTCTCTTCCCCTTCTCTAGTTTTACTGTACTCCAACCACGAGAAAGTCTCCAGGGAATGAAACGGAGCGGGGTGATGCTGTGAATGAATGTTGATGTCATAAGATGTCATAAGGTCACATACGTGGGTATGCGTATCTCTATTGGCTAAGTCTCACAGCACAAACAATAACACTGATATACACATTTTTATACTACCGTAGTTATAAAATTAGATCACGTTTAATCTCCTGGTCTTTTAATCCCTCCATACAGGAAATAACATATGCAGGAGAGAGCATGATTTTTAAACTGACATTATAACTCTAATATTAACTATCTACTTCGCTCCAATAGATGACGCAATAGTAAGCACATTCCTTTCACGGTTTATCTCCTGATTGGAGAACAGTACAGCACACTGTGTTCGGCGGGCAGCATCGAGAGCACGAATGACGATACGCTTTTTGGAGACCTCTGCTCTAAACACTGCAATAGGACAAGGACCTGTTAACTGTTATACCTGCTTGTGCTCCGATTTTCTGGAGAGCATCAAACTGCCCACCAACACACGCTGTGACATTTTTCCCAGCCTGTACAGCCTTGTTAACAGCTGAATTGATCTCGTCTTTGGCGTTCTGTATAGCCTGCTGAACGTTTTGCGTTAAGGAGTTGAATATCTGAGAGGCCAGTTGTTTGGCGTTGTTGATCCCATCCTGAACAGTGGACAATGCACTCTCTATCTTTTGCTCCAGTGACCCAACCACGTTCATCAGATCGTCAATGAGGCCTCGCTTCTGCGGTCCAGCGGACTGAACATGCTAAAAACAACAAACAGAATAATAAGCATCGGAGACAGTGTTTTTATTCGTGTACTGTTACTTAATGTCCTTGCAGAGGTTTCTGAGTTCAGACACAGAAAATGGTGATGATTTTCAAGGACGATCAAATTCTTCGCTTTCAGAAAGGAGTAAGGGCGAAGACCACCTACTGTCTCATATCCACTGCGTTCTCTGCTACGATCCAAAAATAATTGTCCGAGATATACAGAGTGATTCACGATATAGGTACAGAGTGATTCACAGTGGATTTACCGCAACTTACGGAGCTTATTTTCAAGAAATTCTGATCAAAAAGTATCATTTAAACATGTGTCCTAATCTCAATATTTTCATATGATGAAAGAGTAATGGAACGGAGAAAAATTCTCTTCGGCGCCGGGATTTGAACCCGGGTTTTCAGCCCTACGTGCTGATGCTTTATCCACTAAGCCACACCGGATACCCACCCCTGCGTCGGACAGAATCATCTCAGATTAAGTTCCAACTCTTGGGTTCCCTCTAGTGGCCGCCCTCTGCAGAATATATCTGCATAGAAATATCATATGTTCTTCGGTACATTAAAATAATATATATATCAATATTTTCAGTCACACTAATTTGAAATTGTTTGTAAAATATCATTATTATTTAGTTTTAAGGGTAAAAGAATATTACGGATAAAGAATGAACTATTCAGGAGTATCATTTCTTTAGTTGGCTAGTATTCTGGAGCTAAAAAAATGTGTTATAAATTCCACAGTTGCTTCGTACATTTTTTTTTATTTTAAACCATAAAATTACATTTTTCTTAAGCATTTAACACAACAATAAATTGTTACAAATCACTCCACTCTTGTAAGTTTTTTAAGACTGTACATTAGGATGCATAATTAAACTGTAAATAATAATAATAATAATTAATAATAATAGTAATAATAATAATAATAATAATAATAATAATAATAATAATAATGATTTATTTAACCTGCCAGAGTTAAGGCCATGCGGCCTTCTCTAACACTCAACCAGGAGTAAAACTGCGTTACAAAAAACATTAGAAATTTACAAAGTACACTACAATTTTACACACAAAACTGAATCAAGTTCCTAAAGTCGTATGATTTGTAACAATTTTTGTGATAAGTGCGTAAGAATGGTGTAATTTTTAGTTAAAATTGAAAAACAAAATCTGTGCAAAGCAATTAACGACATATTTTAGCTTCAGAACACTAGCCAATTAAATAAATGGTAGTTCTAAATACGGTAGTTCATTCTCTATTTGTAAGTAATATTTTTTACCCTTAAAACTAAAGAAAAAAAGGGACTTTACTAACAACTTCAAATTAATGTAACTTTGAAAATACTGATTTTAGGATAAATGTTTATATGACAGGAATGGTTGAGCGCGAACAAAACAGCAACTCCCCGTACAAAAGGCCAGCGCATATCCACGAAAGATGTTATACATCTGATGGAACTGCCAGGGTGTGCTGTACTACGAATTGCTTCCCCGAGGTCTAACCATCACTGCCGACATTTATTGCCACCAACTGAGACATCTTGCACACGCAATCCAAGAAAAAGGACCAACAATACTGCGTGAAGTAATGCTACTCCACGATAACGCCCGTCCGCACTCTGCTAACCTGACACAAAACACTATCCAGAAGTTCGGTCGGGAAGTCATTCCGCACTCACCTTGTTTATCTGATCTTGCGCCCTCCAGATTTTCACCTTTTTCTGCTCTGTATTGAACAACCTTCAAGGAACTTCCTTTCCGGATGAAAATGCGCTCCGAACATGGCTTGACGACTTCTTTAACTCAAAACCTCACGATTTCTACAGAGTGGTATCGAAAAACTACTCCAGCGTTGGCAGAATGTTGTAAATAGTGAAGGAGAATTTATTGTTGATGATTAACTTCTTTTTTATGTTCATCTGATGTGTTTAATAAACTTATGAAAAATCACTACGGAATTATGCACCAACCTAATATTTTGAAGACCTTGGTCTAGGAAATCGATAAATTCTGAACGTTCTAAGGTATTTTGTGCTGATCCTAAGTTAGGATTTTCCATCTGAAAAATCGTACATAGCCACGGGTCTTCAAAGATGTCAGCCTCTTGAAGAGTAAGGAAATTGTTCAATTAAAAATTATACAGTGAAACTTCCCTTAACGGACACTTCCCAATAGCGGACTCCTCTCAATAGCGGACATTTTAAAATTCCCCTGCAAAATAACATTGGCCCTTATGACAAAATTCTTCCAAATAGAGGACATTCTCAATACCGGACGCGGACACTGAAATGTATGTCCCAACAACAATCAAAACTGCCAAATAACGGACAGCGTGAAAGAAAAAAAAAGAAAAAGACGGTTGTAAATTAAACGGAATTCTAAAGGAATTCTTTGCAACAATCATTATCGTGCATTTGAACGTTCTTGTCCTTTATTGAAGGTAAGCAGCACAGTTGTTAGTTGTGATACTGTACGTGAGCAGTCCGTACTTTTTAGTTTGTCAAGTTGAGTGTTCGGGAGTATAGTCACATAAAAAATGTCACAAAAACGTAAACATTTGTCACTAAAAGAGAAAGTGGATATTGTAAAGCATAGTGAGAAGGAGAAATTAAGTGTTCGTGAGCTGGCCACAAAGTTTAATGTGGAAAATCTCAGATTAGTGAAATTTTGAAAAAAAAAAAAAAAAGGATGTTAATTTAAAATCATTCACTGAGAATGCAGTTCTAGATTTCTTTGTGTAAGGTTAAGTGGTACAGTGACTGATGTTTATTTCATTTACAAAACATTTACTGGTACGATTTCTCTCTGGATGAATACTTTAACAATCTCACTGTGTACTGTACTGTACTGTAATAGTAATATGCGTTACAAGAGCGGTATGTTGACGTTTTCATGTTCGAGGAAAAGATTGAAAAAGCGAAACGTAGTTGAGCTTTTTTAATTTCCGAGAACATGAAAACAAACATACCGCTCGTGTATCGTACATTATTTTGTGCGAAGATCGTTTATTACATACCTGAAAGACGAATTTCTAAATAGTTGCAATGAAATCTCCATGTTGGTTTCTGTTTAATGACGGCAACTTCGGAAAACCAAAATATCTTTCTTCAACATTGTTGCTATAAAATGTTTTCTGTGTTTACTATACTCCAGCAGGCCGTGATATACGTCTGTATTTTTTCCCCCCAGTCTATAAATGCGAACTTAAAACAAACGGTAAGGTTATGTAATGATTTATTTTTCATTTTAATATTTTAACAATATTATTTATATAACATATTAAAGTAATAACATCGGCATCTGGAATCTTGTTGATTTTTTCACGGCTTCCTTAATGTTACTTGTATCAGGAATGCAATAAGTTTCGTGGAGTAGTAGACTTTATTTAATTTTTGCAAATATTTGAAAACAATAATTAACAGTGCAATTTAGGTGAAATTGCAGTGGTAAGTTTCCAATTTATAATTATTACTATGTTAAACGTCTCTAAAAATAATATGTTAAAAGCCTAAAGTAGTAAAATGAATGTCGCGCTTAAGCGGTAAGAAGAGGGAAATTGTTGTGTGTGTTACGTTGGGAATACTGAATGTGATATTTCACACTTACCGCGTATTGGTTCTGTGCGGAAAACAAGCAAATACGCACGATCTCGCACAAAATATAGTGTTGAATATGTATGAGAAATTTTAATGTACTATATACATTATTTTACTTATTTATTTTTATTACTATTTTTTTATTTTCTATATTTCTCTTATATTAATATTGTATTATATAATTTCTGTAACTGTAATTTTAATTCTATTTCCTATTTTATTTTATTTTATATTCTCTTATAGGCCTATTAATATTATATCTGAACTGCGACCGAACACAAGCGCTGCTCATTCGGTTTCAATTTTTTTTAATACTACTGTATCTCCTGTTTTATATTGTTTGTATTATTTTATTTCTATTTCTTTTGTTTGTTTGTAATTATATTCTTTATCCTGTACATTTAAATTTAAATAAATAAATTAAATTAAATAAATTAAACATATTAACGATTTTCTAAATAGCGGACACTTCTCAATAACGGACATTTAATATTTCGCCGGCGGCGTCCGCTATTGGGAAGTTTCACTGTATTCTACTATAGAATTAACAAGTACTTACTTGAAATGCACAGAGAACAACTAGCAAATAAACCACCTTCGACATCATCTTGATTCCCAAAATTGTAGGACAGAAACTCTGATCACAACACGGACGGGTTTTATAGGCAGTACTGACGTCTTCAACAGAGTCACACAAGCTGAACTAACACAGTTGCTGTTGTCGATTAACCCGGTTCATTACCAAATTAATTTTTAGATACACATACACGCTAGCGCACTGCATTATATAAGCAGAAAAATCAGCCATTTTTAATCATACTGTCAAGGCGACATAACAGTTTTTACATGATATTGTATACAAGGACAAGGTTATGCCTGCATGTTTGAAGTTGGAAGACAGTAAAGTTTCCTTATAGTTGCCTGTAAAATAAGTGAGTACAATGGGAAAGTAAATGCATGCGAATATATTAAAGTTGAAAGAATATGAAATTAAACATTTAAAGTAAAGTAAATCCTTACTTACTTACTTACTAACTGGCTTTTAAAGAACCCGGAGGTTCATTGCCGCCCTCACATAAGCCCGTCATAGGTCCCTATCCTGAGCAAGATTAATCCAGTCTCTGTCATCATACCCCACCTCCCTCAAATTCATTTTAATATTATCTTCTCATCTACGTCTCGGCCTCCCTAAAGGTCTTTTTCCCCTCCGGCCTCCTAACTAACACTCTATATGCATTTCTGGATTCGCCCATACGTGCTACATGCCCTGCCCATCTCAAACGTCTGGATTTTATGTTCCTAATTATGTCAGGTGAAGAATACAATGCGTGCAGTTCTGTGTTGTGTAACTTTCTCCATTCTCCTGTAACTTCATCCCTCTTAGCCCCAAACATTTTCCTAAGAACCTTATTCTCAAAGACCCTTAACCTATGTACCTCTCTCAAAGTGAGAGTCCAAGTTTCACAACCATACAGAACAACCGGTAATATAACTGTTTTATAAATTCTAACTTTCAGATTTTTTGACAGCAGACTGGATGATAAAAGCTTCTCAACCGAATAATAACAGGCATTTCCCATATTAATGCTGTGTTTAATATCCTCTCGAGTATCATTTATAGTTGTTACTGTTGCTCCCAGGTATTTGAATTTTTCCACCTCTTCAAAGGATAAATTTCCAATTTTTATATTTCCATTTCGTACAATCCCATGTGCATTAATTTAAGTGAAAACTAATGAAGTAATTAATTTAAAAGTATAAAATATAAAGTAAAGTAGACTTTATGTGCGTTAATATTATTTAGCTGAAAATTAATTAATTCAGTAACTAATTAAAAATATAAAGTAAAGTAGCCCCTGTGTGGAATAATATTTCGATGAAAACTAATTGATTACAAACTAGGCTATTAAGTAAAGTCAATACTTAGACAATTAACGTTTCAATGGAAATTAACCAATTACTTTAAAGGTAGAAAGTAACTACAAATAAAAAATTGATCTTTCTTCCTTTCTTCCTGCCTTCCTTTCTTTCTTTCTTTCTTCCTTTTTTCGTTTCTTCCTTCCTTTCTTTCTTTCTTTCATTTTTCTTTCTTTCTCTCTTCCTTTCTTTCTTTCTTTCTTTCTTTCTTCCTTCCTTTCTTTCTTTCTTCCATCCTTCCTTTCTTTCATTTTTCTTTCTTTCTTCCTTTCTTTCTTCCTTCCTTCCTTTCTTTCATTTTTTCTTTCTTTCTTCCTTCCTTTCTTTCTTTCATTTTTTCTTTCTTTCTCTCTTCCTTTCTATCTTTCTTCCTTCCCTCCTTTCTTTCTTTCATTTTTTCTTTCTTTCTTTCTCTCTTCCTTTCTTTCTTTTATTTTTTCTTTCTTTCTCTCTTTCTTTCTTTCTTCCTTCCTTTCTTTCTTTCTTTCTTTCTTCCTTTCTTTCTTTCTTTCTTCCTTCCTTTCTTTCATTTTTTCTTTCTTTCTTTCTTTCTTTCTTCCTTTCTTCCTTCCTTTCTTTCTTTCATTTTTTCTTTCTTTCTTTCTTCCTTCCTTTCTTTCTTTCATTTTTTCTTTCTTTCTTTCTTCCTTTCTTTCTTTCTTCCTTCCTTTCTTTCCTTTCTTTCTTTCTTCCTTCCTTCCTTTCTTCCTTCCTTCCTTTCTTTCTTTCTTTCTTTCTTTCTTCCTTCCTTTCTCTCATTTTTTCTTTCTTTCTTTCTTCTTTCCTTCCTTTCTTTCTTTCATTTTTCTTTCTTTCTCTCTCTCCTTCTTTCTTTCTTTTTCCATTCTTCCTTTCTTCCTTTCTTTCTTTCTCTCTTTCTCTCTTTCTTTCTTCCTTTCTTCCTTTCTTCCTTTCTTCCTTCTTTCCTTTCTTTCTTTCATTTTTTCTTTCTTTCTTTCTTTCCTTCTCTCTTCCTTTCTTCCTTTCTTCCTTCCTTTCTTTCTTTCATTTTTTCTTTCTTTCTTTCTTTCTTTCCTTCTCTCTTCCTTTCTTCCTTTCTTCCTTCCTTTCCTTCTTTCATTTTTTTCTTTCTTTCTGTCTTTCTTTCTCTCTTTCTTTCTTTCTTTCTTCCTTTCTCTCTGTCTTTCTTTCTTTCTTCCTTTCGTTGGTTCTTTTTTTCTTCTTCCTTTCGTTGTTCGTTTGTTCTTTTTTCCTTATTAATTAATTAATTTATTTATTTATTTATTTATTCCTTATTAATTAATTAATTAATTAATTAATTTATTTATTTATTTATTTAATAGGCAGAATGTTTTAGGAAATAAAACTAATTTTTATTAACGTTTTATGAGATTCACTTTTTTATAACGAATTAACAACCCTTAAGGGGAAGGACCTATAGAAAATCTCTTTCTTTTTTTCATACCATTTTAAGTACAGCCTCTATTTCCCTAACCTAGTTTCATATCAATGTACTGTATGAAGCCTTTTAAATACAACATTTTCACTTTTTACCCTCTACGGTACAGTCACAGACATAAAAATGCAAAAAAAAAAAAGCCGTATTATAAAGAAAATGATATACCCTGCTCTAAGAGTATCACAGAATCACAAATCTTGTCTTAAATGAAAGCTGAAAGACTGCTAATAAATGTTGTTTGATGATTTTTAGAAATATTTGTTTTTATGTTTTTATTTTGCATTTTTATGAACAGAAAGAAAAATTACACGTCTATTTTTAACTTATTCTTTAATTTGCAATTTGACAGTTTCCTCTGACAGAATTATTCACGTATAATGTAAGGAATATCATCTGATTGAGGTTCTGGTTGATATGTAAATCTAGGATTTTGATGAAATTGCATCTTTTTTCTAGTAAGCCAGAAACATAGCTGCTTTAGTATTTATATGTTAAGTGATAAACTGAGTGTTTTAAGACATATTTGTTAGGGCATTTTTTTTAATTTTTTGCCTCTTACAACTCATAAGATCATCTTTTATTTTATTCAGACTTTTTTAGGCATTTTCATTTAATTTTGTCCATAAATCCCCATTATTAATATAAAATAATGTTTATTTCCTTTGATATTTTCTCTACATATTTTGTCCATTAATACCCATTATTTTTTTACTTGGTTATTTAACGACGCTGTATCAACTGCGAGGTTATTTAGCGTCGATGGAATTGGTGATAGTGATATATTTGGCGAGATGAGGCCGAGGATTCGCCATAGAATACCTGACATTTGTCTTACATTTGGGAAAACCTCGGAAAAAACCCAACCAGATAGACTAATCAGTCCAAGCGCTACCGAGCTCAACTCCGGATTGGCAGACAAGCGCCTTAACCTACCGAGCTACTACCTATTATTTTGTATAATATTTTAATCGTTTTTCTACACAAATATTGCCATTTTAACACAGTACACTCCAACCACCCCTTCAATATAGACTCCTCTATACCTGCTAATTCCTGATAAGAGTGGCCTTGTGGTGGACTACATGAAACTACATCAGGTGAAATAATTAATTAAAGTGTACCACTTAGAAAAGATTATGTAAAATTACAGACGTGGACAAATTATTATCAAAATTGACGATTTTTATGATAATTCTGTTTACAAAATTTGACTTTTCAATTTAGACTACAGTTGACAATTTTGCATATTTCCATCATTATAGTAGACAGAAATATGCAGAAATGCTAAAAATTTATAAATATGCAAAAATGTCAACTGCAGTCAAAATTGAAGAGTCAAATTTTGTAAAAATATAAAATAAAAATCTTCAGTTTTGCTAATAATTTGGAAATATTCAAAATGTGAACTCTAGTCAAAATTGAAGAGTTGAATTTGGTAAAAATATATAATAAAAATCTTCAGTTTTGCTAATAATTTGAAATATGTAAAAATATCAAATGTAGTCCAAATTGAAGAGTCAAATTTTCTAAAAATATACAATACAAATCTTCAATGTTGCTAATAATTTGGAAATACGCAAAAATGTCAACTGTAGTCTGAATTGAAGAATCATATTTTGTAAAAGTATATAACAAAAAACTTCAATGTTGCTAATAATTTGGAAATACGCAAAAATGTCAACTGTAGTCTGAATTGAAGAATCATATTTTGTAAAAGTATATAACAAAAAACTTCAATTTTGCTAATAATTTGTCCACGTCTGTAAATAAACAAATGTTGGTACTAAAAATTAATTTAATTACTAGTCTAAATAATAACTAGTACAAGACCTCCTTTCCTACTTACTCAATTATGTACGAACAATTTTTAGGGCATTTTTAAGGGTAATATGTGGCTAGTCGGCGATGTATGCAATGCAGCGGGGAAAGGAACTGGACACCCTACCCCATTATCTCTTGGTATAGTTGCCTCATAAGTGGTGCCTTCTTGGTATCACTTGTGAGGTTGAGATCAGTGTTCGGACAGTTGACTAAGCCAACCAACAACAAAACAACATGAGAATATGTCATGAAAATTTTATTCAATGATCTCTATTATTGTCTGAGGTATTACATATTAAATGTTGAAAAATGTAAAATAAACAAACTGCGGATATTCAACGGAGAAGTTTAAGCACACATATTTAAAAATGGCACAAAAGCAATTATTTTCTTCCTAACAACCATGAAATTTCGCTCGATTGAAGTCAATATTATGAAGTATTTTTGGGCTAAAAAATGTTAATTTTGACACATATTTGGTCATTCCTGTCATCCCTTAAACATCCATTACCGTATGATCGACGTTTTACTATCCACAATATTCCTTGACTTTCATGCTCTACCTAAACATGATGCTTACCGACTGCAGGGGACTTGCTCCGAGTGTTATATCTAAGCAGTAAACATTGGTTTGCTCCTATATCGACGGAACAATGTAATTAATCCAACGAATAGTAACATTGGCACATAAATTAAACTGAAAGGAATTAACAGAACAAAGTGATGTTTATACAGGTAGTACACAAGCTGATATTCTAAGTTCTTTACTGTTCAATGTCATAACACTCATAACCGATAAGATTATAGACAATAACTGAAAGCCAGTAATATCGTGTTGGAACTGAAGAAACAAAGATAACATGCTCATTAGACCATGTGTTATAGCGAAAACTGAAGATAATCTGAAAATACAGGGTGTCCTTAAATTGGACCGACAAAGTTTGTGTTAGAATGTATAGGTTTTTTTTTTTCAATGTTTGTTAAGAACACATGAGCCACAGTATATTGGGTTCTGACTGCAAGAATGCATTAGGCCTAAATGCTCTTTCCTTTCTCTTCGTTTCTTTTGTTTGTGTGTTTTTCTATATTTTTTGGACGAATAAATACCTACAATATAACATTAACGATTAATTACACTGATATGCATTTCAAAATCTGAAAGTTAGAATTTACAAAACAGATATATTACCGGTTGTTCTTTATGGTTGTGAAACATGGACTGTCACTTTGAGAGAGGAACATAGGTTAAGGGTGTTTGAGAATAAGGAGCTTAGGAAAATATTTGGGGCTAAGAGGGATGAAGTTACAGAAGAATGGAGAAAGTTACACAACACAGAACTTCACGCATTATATTATTCACCTGACATAATTAGGAACATTAAATCCAGACGTTTGAGATGTGCAGGGCATGTAGCACGTATGGGCGAATCCAGAAATGCATATAGAGTGTTAGTTGGGAGGCCGGAGGGAAAAAGACCTTTAGGGAGGCCGATACGTAGATGGGAAGATAATATTAAAATGGATTTGAGGGAGGTGGTATATGATGATAGAGAATGGATTAATCTTGCTCAGGATAGGGACCAATGGCGGGCTTATGTGAGGGCGGCAATGAACCTCCGGGTTCCTTAAAAGCCAGTAAGTAAGTAAGATATGGTTTTCAAAAAATGTTTTCTGCTACAAGAAAAAATACTGACTCTAGTTGAATGAAGTGCTCTGAATCCGAATCTGCATTTATATTTTCTGTATCATGTCAGGTTTTTCTGTAATTTGAAAATAAAAATGAAAAAAATAAACGTCAAAATTGGCAAAGTTAATGATTAAAAAAATAAAATTTGATATGATAATTTAACTTATATAAAAGCTTTTAGGTACTGAAAGATCTTGAATCCGAAACTGTATTCAACTTTTCTCTATCGCATCATGTTTTCTGTAATTTTTGGAAAAAAGAACGAAAAATATAAAAATTTAAACCAGAATTTCAGAAACATCAAATGAAGTATATTATTCTTGAAACATATTTTAAACACTGTAATATAACATTCGAGAATATAAAATTAATTATTAAACCTTAAATTAATAATACAAATAATTTTTATTACTTACTTACTGGCTTTTAAGGAACCCGGAGGTTCATTGCCGCTCTCACATAAGCCCGCCATTGATCCCTATCCTGAGCAAGATTAATCCATTCTCTATCATCATAGCCCACCTCCCTGAAATCCATTTTAATATTATCTTCCCATCTACGTCTCGGCCTCCCTAAAGGCCTTTTTCCCTCCGGCCTCCCAACTAACACTCTATATGCATTTCTGGATTCGTCCATACGTGCTACATGCCCTGTCCATCTCAAACGTCTGGATTTAATGTTCCTAATTATGCCAGATGAATGCTCTGATGTTTCTAGTAATGAACACAGTAACTTCACTATTTTTCATCAAAATATTAGGGGATTAAAACAAAAAACTGATGAATTGATCACTTCTTTAGCAACTCAAAAGCATAAACCTCAGATATTATGTATAACTGAACATCATATGAAGCAACAGGAAATACTACAACTGTCTTTACATGGATATGTATTAGGTTCTCATTTCTGTAGAGATGTCTTCCAAAAAGGGGGTGCCTGTATTTTTATCAGAGAGGATCTATTATTTAGTAAAATTGATATATCTGATTTTTGCCTTGAACAAGATATTGAAATCTGTGGAATACAAATTGGTTATGAGATATCAAATTTAATTATATTATGTGTTTATAGGGCGCCAATGGGAGATTATAAGAAATTTACAACTAACTTAGATTCATTATTGAAAAGACTTTATAAACCACATACCGAATTTGTAATCTGTGGTGACATAAACATAGATTATCTATCAGAAAGCTCACGTAAAAGAAAATTAAACTCACTTTTTGAAACTTATAATCTTAGTCACACAGTAAGTTTTCCAACCAGAACACAAGCTGGAAGTAGTACTGCCATTGATAATATATTTATAGATAAAAGTAGATTGAATTCCTATTCAACAGTACCATTAGTCAATGGCCTGTCTGATCACGATGCACAAATTCTAAGTGTTTTCAATATGAGTGAAAAATTCCAAAGTGTTAATCTAAAAATAAAAAAAAGGATTATAAATGCTGAATCTCTTCATCATTTAAATACATGTCTACAAAATGAATCTTGGGAAAATGTATATAGTACCGATACCATTGATATTAATTCTAAATTTAACGCATTTTTCACTACATTTACGAATTATTTCAATGAATGTTTTCCAGTCAAGGTGGTGAAAAAATGTAAAAGTAAAAACATGTGGATAACTCAGGGAATTAAAATATCATGTGCTAGAAAAAGGAATCTATATTTAATGAGTAGGAATAGTGATGATCCTCATGTTCTTAATTACTACAAGAATTACTGTAAAACTTTGACAAAAGTTATAAAAGATGCAAAGAAAATGTATCTGAATGAAAAAATACAAAATTCAGATATTAAGATTAAAACTATTTGGGATATTATTAAAAATGAAACTAATCGATATTCAAAGAGTGAAAATATTACTTGCATTAAAATCAATGACAGTAAAATAGATAACCCAAAATCAATTGCAAATCATTTTAACGACTTCTATATAAATATTATTCAGAACTTAAACATTCAAGATTGTCCAGAAGATGCTGCACTTGGTTACCTAACTGATGCATTTAACACTGAGTTTTTAGGTCTCAAATTTATTCCCACTACCGCAGCAGAAATCATGCATGTGATAAAACAACTAAAAACAAAATATTCCTCTGGATATGATGAAATTCCAAGTAAAGTTCTGAAAGCTTGTTCTGAAATATTATCCCATCCGTTAAGCTATCTATGCAATTTGTCAATGCAATGTGGTATTTTTCCAGAAAGACTCAAATATTCAATAGTAAAACCAATATACAAAAAGGGAGATAAATGTACTATTGCTAATTACAGACCCATATCATTATTAACAACATTTTCAAAAGTGTTTGAGAAAGTTATGTATAATAGATTATATCATTACCTGGAGTCCAACAATATATTAGTTTTAGAACAGTTTGGGTTTAGAAAACAAAAATCGACAGAGAATGCTGCTTTTAGTTTGGTGGATGAAATACTAAATTCATTAAATTCGAAACTACATGTAGGTGGGATTTTTTGTGACTTGGCTAAAGCATTTGATTGTGTAGACCATAGTATATTAGTAAAAAAATTGAAGTTTTATGGTATTAAAGATGAGATGTTGGGTTGGTTTACATCGTACTTATCAAATAGAAAACAAAAAGTAGAAATAAATGTACCAAATAGTCATAAAGTTACTTATTCAGAATTTAGAAATATTAAACATGGTGTTCCGCAGGGGTCAATTTTAGGTCCATTGTTGTTTCTAGTTTATATTAATGATTTAGCCTTGACCATAAACAATTCATCCCATGTAATTTTATTTGCAGATGATACAAGTGTAATTATTTCAAGCAAACAATACGATCATTTTATAAACACTTCTAATACAGTGCTGAATCTAATGAATGAATGGTTCCATGCAAATAAACTAGCACTTAATGTTGATAAAACCAGTGCAGTCAAATTTAGTACACACAATAGTGCTCAGGTTTCCTACAGTATTCGATTAAATGGAACTCATCTCAAAGAATCTATAAGCACAAAGTTTCTTGGTTTAGAATTGGATAATCACTTGAACTGGAAAACGCATATAGAATGTATTACTCGTAAATTGAGCTCTGCCTGTTATGCATTAAGATCCTTATCTACTATTGGTGATATAAACTTACTTAAAATGTCATACTTTGCATATTTTCACTCTGTAATGAAATATGGATTAATATTCTGGGGTAACTCGTCTGAAGCTAAACACGTTTTTGTTTTACAAAAGAAAGCTATAAGAATAATGACCGGTGTGCATAAAAGGACCTCATGTAAAAATATTTTCCGAAACTTAGAAATCTTGACTTTACCTTGTGAATACATTCTTTCCCTAATGATGCTGTATATTAAGAACCAAGATAAATTCAGTACTAATCAAGACATTCATCATTTTAATACAAGACATAAATCAGATCTTCATCTACCCTCTGTTAGTCTAAGCTGTTTTAAAAAAGGAGTTCGCTATTCATGTATAACAGTCTTCAATGCACTGCCTAATTATCTTAAAGATTTGAAGAACAACGAGAAAAGGTTCAGAAAAGAATTAACCAAATTTCTACATACTCATACCTTCTACACAATTGATGAATTGTTTATGCTTGTGAATTGAATTATTCTACTTAAATGACATGTACAATTTTATATAGCTCAACAAAAATATGTTTTTATATTGACTTAATCTGTTTACTATGTATTGTATTTTTTGTTTAGCATAACTGATGAAATGTATGTACTGTATACTGTATAGGTCAACTGATGAATTGTTTAAGCTTATAAATTGAATTGATCTACTTCATATGAATTGTATAGCTTAACGAAAATAAGTTTGTAAATGGAACTAATTTGATTGTATATGTTTGTATAGTTTGGCTGATGAATTGTATATGTTCTTAAAATGATTACTAGTCTGTGTAGCTCTACTGATGAATTGTATATAGACCTACTGTAAATTGAATGGTAATATGTATAGCTCAACTGATGAATTGTTTATGATTATAAATTGAATTAATCTACTTGATATTAATTGCACAAATTTGTATAGCTTAATGAAAGTATGCTACTTTGTATTGTATATATTTGTATAGTTTTGGCCGATGAATTGTATATGCTTTAAATTGAATAGTAATCTATATAGCTCTACTGATAAATTGTTTGTGTTTGTAATTTGAAGTAGTTTGCATGATATGTATTATCAATTTCTGTATATCACAACTGGTTGAATTGTTTATGCCTTAAATTTAATTAAATTGTTTTGTATTATAATATAGCTCAACTGATGAATGATCGCTTGCGTTTGTAAATTTAATAATCTGATTGGCTATGTATTGTATACTTTTAGTAGAGCCATCGATGTAGCTCAGTCGGCAGACTCGCTGGGCTGCTGTTCCGGAGCTGCGTTCGGGCTTGGGTTGGATCCCCCTTTGGACTTTGGTTTCTTCCGAGGTTTTCCACAGCCGTGGGACTGAAGCCGGATGGTGTATGGCGAGTCCTTGGCATCAACACCTTTGATTTGATTACCCCCTTTGATTTGATTACCTGGTTGGGTTTTTCCGAGGTTTCCCCCACCGAAAAGGCAAATGCCGGGTAATATTTTGGCGAATCCTCGGACCTCATTTCATCTCACTACATCTCGCCAAAATGTAAAAAAAAAAAAAAAAAATTGTACAACATTGTAAAAATTGTAGAAAATTACAAAATTGTAAAACTATAAAAATTTGTAAAAATTGTAATTGTAATATTGTAAAATGTTGACATGTTCCACATCTTAAAGCTTCATTGCTCATGTAAGATCTATGGAATAAAATAAATGAATGAATGAATGAAAGAATACAATGCGTGCAGTTCTGTTTTGTGTAACTTTCTCCATTCTCCTCTAACTTCGTCACCCTTAGCCCCAAATATTCTTATTCTCAAACACCCTAAATCTCTGTTCCTCTCTTAAAGTAAGAGTCCAAGATTCACAACCATACAGAACAACCGGTAATATAACTGTTTTATAAATTCTAACTTTCAGATTTTTTGACAGCAGACTGGATGATAAAAGCTTCTCAACCGAATAATAACAGGCATTTTTCATATTTATTCTGTGTTTAATTTCCTCCCGAGTATAATTTATATTTGTTACTGTTGCTCCCAGATATTTGAACTTCTCCACCTCTTTAAAAATGTTTTATGACCGGTCGTGTTTTTAACGACTTTACCTGTGTTTTGGTAGGCCTTGTAAGTGAAACTTATACCACACGTGCGGTAAGTAAAAAACAAATGAATAGCACCTTTCGACCAACATACGACGATAAGTGTATTAGCTGTTCGACAGCGACATCTAGAGACCTTGCTATCGACACATTAATGCGAATAAAAACAAATGAATGATACCTATAGATAAAGAACTAAACTAAAATGATTAATAATAATTTTTTTTATTGAGATCAACCAAAAAATAGTATGCAATATAGTATGTGTTCAGTGTTACAGAAACTCTGTGATTGAAAAGCCTAGACTTCGTCTCGTCTATTCAAACTTTTCTTCGTTTCTATAAAACCCACTTACTAATCTGGTATGGCAATACTATTATATAATTAATATAATAATATATTATATTAATATTATGCATTATAATATTCTTATTGAATTTGGTATTCTCAAGAAACTAGTTCGATTAATTAAAATGTGTCTAACTGAAACGTACAGCAGAGTTCGTATAGGCCAGTTTCTGTCGGATGCTTTTTAATTCACTGCGAGCTAAAGCAAGAAGATACACTATTACCTTTACTTTTTAACTCCGCTCTAGAATATACAATTAGGAAAGTCCAGGATAACAGACAGAGTTTGGAATTGAACGGGTTACATCAGCTGCTTGTCTATGCGGATGACGTGAATATGTTAGGAAAAAATCGACAAAATATTAAGGAAAACACGGAAATTTTACTTGAAGCAAGTAAAGAGATAGATTTGGAAGTAAACCCCGAAAAGACAAAGTATATGATTATGTCTCGTGACCAGAACATAGTAAGAAATGGAAATACAAAAACTGGAAATTGATCCTTTGAAGAGGTGGGAAAATTCAAATATCTTGGAGCAACAGTAACAAATATAAATGATACTCGAGAGGAAATTAAACGCAGAATAAATATGGAAAATGACTGTTATTATTCGGTTGAGAAGCTTTTGTCGTCCAGTCTGCTCTAAAAAAAACTGAAAGTTAGAATTTATAAAACACTTACATTACAAGTTGTTCTGTATGGTTTTGAAACTTGGACTCCCACTCTGAGTGAGTTGTGTTTTTCTATATTTTTTGGACGAATGAATACCTACAATATACCATTAACGATTAATTACACTAATATGCATTTCAAAATCTGAAAGTTAGAATTTATAAAAGAGATATATTACCGGTTGTTCTTTATGGTTGTGAAACATGGACTGTCATTTTGAGAGAGGAACATAGGTTAAGGGTGTTTGAGAATAAGGTGCTTAGGAAAATATTTGGTGCTAAGAGGGATGTAGTTGCAATAGAATTGAGAAAATTATACAACGCAGAACTGCACGCATTGTATTCTTCACCTGACATAATTAGGAACATTAAATCCAGACGTTTGAGATGGGCAGGGCATGTTGCACGTATAGAGTGTTAGTTGAGAGGCCGGAGGGAAAAAAACCTTTGGGGAGGCCAACGTAGATGGGAGGATAATATTAAAATGGATTTGAGGGAGGTGGGAAGAGACGGATTACTCTTGCTCAGAATAGGGACCGATGATGCGCTTATGTGAGGACGGCAATGAACCTGCGTGTTCTCTAAAAACATAAATAAGTAAGTAATATTATATACAATATTAATCACTATTAATTATTATAAATCATTATTAAAATTGCTTACAACCATTCAGATGTCTAGGATGTCACTCGAAACCGTTTTGATGCTCTGAGATGACTTTGAGATTAATCCCTCTTTATGCACCAGCAATAACCCGCCAACATTGCTTCATTCCACTTGATCTGGTACCTTATTTTCATTGTTTTAATATCCTGATAACATTTTTCACCCTGTTCGTCACTCACTGCACGAAGATTTTTGGGGAAGTAGTCAGTAGATGCAGTGAATGTGGCGCTACATCTCAAATGGAAATGGGGCGGACACGTGAGTAGGATGTACTGCAGCAGGTGGACGTACGCCTCGACCATGTGGGACCCACGCATTGGGAAAAGAAGCAGGAGACGGCCAAGGAGAAGGTGGTCGGACGTGTTCTGGAGAGAGACTGGAGCGCAGTGGACGAGAACAGCGAGGGACAGGCAGGCCTGGAAAAGACTGGAAGGAATTACGAACACTATGTAAACTGTGTATAGTTGTGTATTGTTTATATAGTTATTTTTGTGTGTGTCAGTTTGGATACTTTGATTCTGTGTATAGTTGGTATAGTTAATGTATTTAGTTAGTATAATTTTTGTGTTCAATTGTATGGTTTTGTGTGTTTTAGTTTGGATAGTTTGATTCCGTGTATAGTTGGTATAGTTCATATATTTAGTTAGTATAATTTTTGTGTTCAATTGTATGGTTTTGTGTGTTTTAGTTTCGATAGATTGATTCCGTATGTAGTTGGTATAGTTCATGTATTTAGTTAGTATAATTTTTGTGTTCAATTGTATGGGTTTGTGTGTTTTAGTTTGGATAGTTTGATTCCGTGTATAGTTGGTATAGTTCATGTATTAAGTTAGTATAATTTTTGTGTTCAATTGTATGGTTTTGTGTGTTTTAGTTTGGATAGTTTGACTCCGTGTGTAGTTGGTATAGTTCATGTATTTAGTTAGTATAATTTTTGTGTTCAATTGTATGGTTTTGTGTGTTTTAGTTTGGACAGTTTGACTCCGTGTGTAGTTGGTATAGTTCATGTATTTAGTTAGTATAATTTTTGTGTTCAGTTGTATGGTTTTGTGTGTTTTAGTTTGGATTGTTTGATTCCGTGTGTAGTTGGTATAGTTCATGTATTTAGTTAGTATAATTTTTGTGTTCAATTGTATGGTTTTGTGTGTTTTAGTTTGGCTAATTTGATTCCGTGTGTGGTTGGTATAGTTCATGTATTTAGTTAGTATAGTTTTTGTGTTCAGTTGTATGGTTTTGTGTGTTTTAGTTTGGCTAGTTTGATTCCGTGTGTAGTTGGTATAGTTCATGTATTTAGTTAGTATAATTTTTGTGTTCAATTGTATGGGTTTGTGTGTTTTAGTTTGGATAGTTTGATTCCGTGTATAGTTGGTATAGTTCATGTATTAAGTTAGTATAATTTTTGTGTTCAGTTGTATGGTTTTGTGTGTTTTAGTTTGGCTAGTTTGATTCCGTGTGTAGTTGGTATAGTTCATGTATTTAGTTAGTATAATTTTTGTGTTCAATTGTATGGGTTTGTGTGTTTTAGTTTGGATAGTTTGATTCCGTGTATAGTTGGTATAGTTCATGTATTAAGTTAGTATAATTTTTGTGTTCAATTGTATGGTTTTGTGTGTTTTAGTTTGGATAGTTTGATTCCGTGTATAGTTGGTATAGTTCGTGTATCTAGTTAGTATAATTTTTGTGTTCAATTGTATGGGTTTGTGTGTTTTAGTTTGGATAGTTTGACGCCGTGTATAGTTGGTATAGTTCATGTATCTAGTTAGTATAATTTTTGTATTCAATTGTATGGTTTTGTGTGTTTTAGTTTGGATAGTTTGACTCCGTGTATAGTTGGTATAGTTCATGTATTTAGTTAGTATAATTTTTGTGTTCAATTGTATGGTTTTGTGTGTTTTAGTTTCGATAGATTGATTCCGTATGTAGTTGGTATAGTTCATGTATTTAGTTAGTATAATTTTTGTGTTCAGTTGTATGGTTTTGTGTGTTTTAGTTTGGCTAGTTTGATTCCGTGTATAGTTGGTATAGTTCATGTATTTAGTTAGTATAATTTTTGTGTTCAGTTGTATGGTTTTGTGTGTTTTAGTTTGGATTGTTTGATTCCGTGTATAGTTGGTATAGTTAATGTATTTAGTTAGTATAATTTTTGTGTTCAATTGTATGGTTTTGTGTGTTTTAGTTTGGCTAGTTTGACTCCGTGTATAGTTGGTATAGTTCATGTATTTAGTTAGTATAATTTTTGTGTTCAATTGTATGGTTTTGTGTGTTTTAGTTTCGATAGATTGATTCCGTATGTAGTTGGTATAGTTCATGTATTTAGTTAGTATAATTTTTGTGTTCAGTTGTATGGTTTTGTGTGTTTTAGTTTGGCTAGTTTGATTCCGTGTATAGTTGGTATAGTTCATGTATTTAGTTAGTATAATTTTTGTGTTCAGTTGTATGGTTTTGTGTGTTTTAGTTTGGATTGTTTGATTCCGTGTATAGTTGGTATAGTTAATGTATTTAGTTAGTATAATTTTTGTGTTCAGTTGTATGGTTTTGTGTGTTTTAGTTTGGCTAGTTTGATTCCGTGTATAGTTGGTATAGTTCATGTATTTAGTTAGTATAATTTTTGTGTTCAATTGTATGGTTTTGTGTGTTTTAGTTTGGATTGTTTGATTCCGTGTGTAGTTGGTATAGTTCATGTATTTAGTTAGTATAATTTTTGTGTTCAGTTGTATGGTTTTGTGTGTTTTAGTTTGGATTGTTTGATTCCGTGTGTAGTTGGTATAGTTCATGTATTTAGTTAGTATAATTTTTGTGTTCAGTTGTATGGTTTTGTGTGTTTTAGTTTGGCTAGTTTGATTCCGTGTATAGTTGGTATAGTTCATGTATTTAGTTAGTATAATTTTTGTGTTCAGTTGTATGGTTTTGTGTGTTTTAGTTTGGATTGTTTGATTCCGTGTGTAGTTGGTATAGTTCATGTATTTAGTTAGTATAATTTTTGTGTTCAATTGTATGGTTTTGTGTGTTTTAGTTTGGATAGTTTGATTCCGTGTGTAGTTGGTATAGTTCATGTATTTAGTTAGTATAATTTTTGTGTTCAATTGTATGGTTTTGTGTGTTTTAGTTTGGATAGTTTGATTCCGTGTGTAGTTGGTATAGTTCATGTATTTAGTTAGTATAATTTTTGTGTTCAATTGTATGGTTTTGTGTGTTTTAGTTTGGATAGTTTGATTCCGTGTGTAGTTGGTATAGTTCATGTATTTAGTTAGTATAATTTTTGTGTTCAGTTGTATGGTTTTGTGTGTTTTAGTTTGGATAGTTTGATTCCGTGTGTAGTTGGTATAGTTCATGTATTTAGTTAGTATAATTTTTGTGTTCAATTGTATGGTTTTGTGTGTTTTAGTTTGGCTAGTTTGATTCCGTGTGTAGTTGGTATAGTCCATGTATTTAGTAGTTAGTAAAATTTTTGTGTTCAATTGTATGGTTTTGTGTGTTTTAGTTTGGCTAGTTTGATTCCGTGTGTAGTTGGTATAGTCCATGTATTTAGTAGTTAGTAAAATTTTTGTGTTCAATTGTATCGTTTTTGTGCGTTTAGTTTAGATAGTTTGTGTGTTTAGGCTGTACAATTTATGTGCGCAATTTGTGTAGGTTTTTGTGTATTTAGTTTGTGTGTGAGTTAAGACTATGTATGTGTTCAGTTTGTGTAATTTTTTTCTTTTCTATCGTGTGTTTAGTGTGGATAGTTATGTGTTCAAATTATAATTTATGTGTTTAGTTTGCATAGTTTTTTGTGGATGTTTAGTTTGCATAATTTATGTGTTTAGTCTGTATAATTTTTCGTGTTTAATTGGTATAATTTGTTTATGTGTTTAGTTTGTAACTGTATAGTGTAAGCTCTCTTGGACTGGCTCCCCAAGTGTAGTTGACCTTCAGCTCACCCTACACTCCCGTAGGAGGCCGTTGCCCTTGTGGGATTTCAGACTTTTCGTATTTCGTATTGTCAGTATGACTGCGTAGAAAATGAAGTTTCACACTCATGTTGCAACCTAGAGTTCTGAAGTTAGCTAACATTTCCTCGGCAATTTTCTTGTAATTTTGAGATTTTCTGTTACCTAGGAAGTTTTCTGTCAAACTCTTAAATTAATGCCACGAAGATTTTTCTAGTTCATTCATTGAGGACTGGAAATTTAGATCCCTCGTTAGGCCGCGTATCTGTGGTGCATCAAATACAACTACTTTGCTTCTGTTTTCGAAAGAATCTTAAACACTGACTGAGAAATGAAAAATAAATTACGTGTAACTGATGACAAGACAGGAGGACATAAATAAAAACTATTATTAAAGCAGAATGCATTACACAGGTAACCAATGCATCTCTGCGGTTGATTCCAGGATTCGTTACCTGCTTTTGAAATTCTGCTCTTTGGCGATGCAGTTCAACGGGAAGTAATTTTATTGCTCCACATAACAGACTTCCTTTTCACAAAATAAACACACATTTAAGGCTTATACCAGGCCTGCAGAACTCGTAAGTAGGGGAAATATGACGTCAGCCTCACTCCACTTCTATTGAGAATGATCGACTTCCGCGTAGAGTTATTTACCTTCTCTTGTCGTCAAAGGTCCATCAGTGGCGGCATGTAATTTTCGAAAAGGATTGTAATAAATTCATTGTATTTATAATGCGTTATCTCGTTTCAAGTTTTACAATTATGCTAGATTTCCTGTCGGTAGTTTCTTTGAGATTTCTTTGCATCTAACCTGTTTTAGATTTTCGAAAACTTTCCTCCTATCATCACCTACGGAAACATAAATTTATAGCATTTAAGTAATGAACCTTGAAAGTCACTATTAATTTCAATTCAAAATGAACACAACTAGTGACGTCCTTAATTTTACAGTATATAAATAAATAATCAATATAGAATTCGTAATAATGAACTTACCCGAAAGTTTGTGCATTCCATAATTCTTAATATGGACTTTGTTGAAATGTAGTTTAATATTGAAATGACGAGTGGAAATAAATTGGATGGGACACAGTAAACAAGTAATTCTGTCGTCTTCAACAACAAAATAATCATATTACTATTTCCTTTGGAAGCAGTATTCCTTCAGGGGTTTAGATTTTGCCATGTTCCAGTTCTCTTTAAAACGCAGTATGCGTATTATTTGTTTGTTTGTTTACTTATTTTCTTATTTACTTACTTTCTTATTTACTTATTTTCTTATTTACTTACTTAGGCCTACTTATTTACTTAATTACTTATTTACTTATATATATATATATTTACTTATGTATTTATTTACTTCTTTACTTATTTATTTATTTCCTTATTTATTTATTTATTTACTTATTTACTTACTTAATTTCTTACTTTCTTACTTTTATATATTTACTTATTTATTTAGGTATTTATTTGGCTGGAGTGCGTTATAATGTTGAATGACAGCATTGAAATCCGGTCATATAGCTATCACTCACTTATCAACGTACAATTTATTTATCGTCCTATTACTAGTAAAACCATTTAAGACCAGTAATACAAGTTTTGTAAAAACAGGAATTAAAACTTTATTAATGCACGAAAAATCATAATACATTCTTCAAATAAAGTAATTGGTTTGTTGCCTGCATGCAACATTTCGGACTTATTTCATTTTAGTGTAATACAGAGCACGGAAAGACAAGTCGGGGACTGTACTTAAATTATTTTACACAAAAAGTGGATTTAATCGGCTTTACTAGTAATAGGACGATACATATAGGTAGACCTTCTTACATTATTAGCACACATATATATTAAACTTTATTTCACATATCTTTTAATTAATTTATTTCCCTCATTCATTTTTCTCTTAATTTCTAAAGGTATATTTCTAAGGATTTTTATTATCTGTTCGTTTGTAAATTCTTGATAGCGTATTGTATACTTGCCGCCGCGAATGAATGTTAATGCAACCGAGCGTAACTAGAACGTCATGACCGCGCTCGTAGAAAAGGTGGGTGGGGTAAGAAAGGGGAGTATAGCAGTAGTCTCGGGAGCTACAGTTCTGCATGCCTGGCTTATACCTACAAGTTTCAAGGAATAGCATACGAATAAGTTAGAAATGAAGTGATTTTTTTTAAGTTTCCTAGCAATATTAAACAAGAAAAATGACATTTAGGGATAGTTTGTTCATAATTTTTCATTCATGTTGTTTTATAACGTTTTAGTGATTTCATTATGTCTAAATTACCAGCTTTAACGTAATAATAATAATAATAATAATAATAATAATAATAATAATAATAATAATAATAATAATATAAAGATCACCTCTGTGGTGCAGAGATCAGCATGCTGGTCTCTTATGCAGAGGGCCCGAGTTCGATTCCGGGAATAACCGACGGCTTTCAATGTTTGTAAGTGCTACACCCTATTATTGTTTATAAATAAAGTTTTTGATTTGAATAATAGAGATAACGATAAGATGGGCAGGGCGTGTAGCACGTATGGGCGAATCCAGAAATGCATATAGAATGTTAGTTGGAAGGCCGGAAGCAAAAAGACCTTTGTGCGAGATCGTGCGTATTTGCTTGGTTTCCGCACAAAACCAATCCGCGGAAAGTCTAAAATTCCACATTCAGTATTCCCAACCTAACACACATAACAATTTCCCTCTTCTTATTGCTTAAGTGACATATTGATTTTACTGCTTTAAGCTTTTAACATATTATTTTTAGAGACGTTCAATATAGTAATAATAATAATAATAATAATAATAATAATAATAATAATAATAATAAATTGGAAACTTACCACTGCAATTTCACCTAAATTGCACTGTTAATTATTGTTTTTAAATATTTGCAAAAATTAAGTAAACTCTACAACTCCACTAAAGTTACTGCATTCGTGATGCAAGTAACATTAAGGAAGCCGAGAAAAAATCAACAAGATTCCAGACTCATCATAGACTGGGGGAAGAAAAGAGACAGACGTATATCACGGCCTGCTGGAGTATAGTAAACACAGAAAACATTTTAAAGCAACAATGTTGAAGATAGATATTTTTGTTTTGAAAATTTGCCGTCATTGAACAGAAACCAAGATGGAGATTTCATTGCAACTAATTAGAAATTCCTCTTTCAGGTATGTAATAAACGATCTTCGCACAAAATAATGTACGATACACGAGCGGTATGTTCTCTTTCAATTCTCGGAAATTAAAAAGCTCAACTACGTTTCGCTTTTTCAAACTTTTCCTGGAACATGAAAACTTCAACATACCGCTGTTGTAACGCATATTACTATTGGAGAGGCCGAGACGTAGATGGGAGGATAATATTAAAATGGATTTGAGGGAGGTGGGATATGATGATGGAGACTGGATTAATCTTGCACAGGATAGGGACCAATTGCGGGCTTATGTGAGGGTGGCAATGAACCTGCGGGTTTTTTAAAAGTCATTTGTGTGTATGAATGTAATAGAGATAACGATATATTTCGTTTAATATTTGTTACAATATATTTCGTTAGATATGAAAAAGGAACAAGTCCACACATGAAAATTGTTTCTATAGGGCAGGATAAATTGAGAAATACACATGGTTTTTTTTACATAAAGACCTTGTTTAGTCATGATTGGTTCACAGAAATATTTTCGGTGCCATTTGTTTATATTTCGTTGTGTGCAGAAGTTGTGTTTTTCTCAAAACTAACTAAAGGTGACTTATTCCCTTTTCGTATTTAGTGGTTCATTTATTAACCTAGCAATACAATACACCTTTTTTTGGTAAAGCATAACATAAAATCAGAACATGTATCTTATTTTTAAGAAGATGCACGTGTATTTAGGATGCATGCAATGGTATTTGAAACGATATCCTTAATTTCTGAAGTGACTTTCGCCAACTCAACCGTTGCGCACTGGGCCAACTTCGCCCCCAACTCTGCCGTGTATGTTGCCAACTTTACCAAATCGTCGTTCACAGAAGCCGTCAAGAGCGTTAACTTGGCTGCCGTGGTTGTAAAATAATTGAACAAACATACAGGGTTAATTGAACAATTCGCCAGTCCGCCAGGAATTTCCTTAATGATCGCCAACACTTGTTGTTTCAGACTATTAATATCTTGCAGTATGTATACCAAGTTAGCTATCTGAGCTTGGGTACAGTTTATCAAGTCCGGCACTGCGAAAGAAGAAAAACAAAAGACAGTATTAATGTATAATATACTCTAGAAATATTTCAAAACCTTCAAATACGCTGGGAAAGAGAAGGGCATTGATGAAGATGTACAGGTGCGTCAGAAAGAACGGATGGATTTCACATGGCAAGAAAATTGTAAAGATTCATAAAAAAAAATTTATTGTTATCAACATATTCACCAATACATGCAGTTTATTTATGTAAAACAACATTATCCATATGATGTCCTTGGCTTTCAATACAGGCATCGAGGCGTTTTCTGATGTTCGCCATCACTTTCACAGTCATAGCTGGTGCAATTGCCACGATTTCTTCACGAATCGCTGTCTTCAGTTCGTCCAGTGTATGTGATCGATGTTTACAAACTTACGCCTTCAAATGGTCCCAAAGAAAGAAGTCGCAGGGCGCGAGATCTTACCGTAGCCTCGGACAATCTCAGTGCAATAGAATTTCGTCCAGGTGATTTCTTCTTTAATGTTGAACCTGTGATACGAAATGAAGCCACCCACCGCAAAATTGTATTCCGAGTTGGAATCCTAGCGTGACATCCGATGTCGAAATGAGTCCTGAGTGGCGATCACAGACTCTTCATTTTTCAAAAATGTCTCTACGATGAAAGCACGTTGTACACCAGACCAACACCATGTTCTCAACTGAAACTGCATTCTATGGCTGACCCAACAGTCGTGGTCCCCCCACTATATCTCTCTCCTCGTTGCCTATCGATAGTTTGAAATCCATCCGTTCTTTCTGACGCACTCTTTATAAGGAAAAATCATCATTATTATTATCATAGGCAGGAAGTTCTTACCAAAACAGTAGATTTCAGTTGAGTACAGCGAGGAATATAGATGTCACCCGCGCCTCGCCCTGTTCCCGCTCGCTACATACGATACGCAGTTCACATAAACAACGCATAGTATTATTCTGTGGAGCTGTGTACAGTCATGAATAGTTTGAAGAATATTATTGATTTATATTAATATTTTAGGTTTTGAACAAAGTGAGCTATTCTGTTATTATAGTATTATTTACGTAATGTTAATATTATGCTTGATTCCAAAAAAGTAAACTCAAATGTTATTAAATAATTATGCAAACAGGAGTGTGTAACACGTTTATTTTTCCCGGATTATTCTTCGTTATATGTTGGTCGAAAGACAAGTTTATTTACCAGCCGTCAATACTTGTTTGTTTTGCTGGTCTGCTGACGTTTCGTGCTGCTATGCTACTACGCATTCGGTTGCGTTACAGTCGAAGCTCATTCAACATCAGAATTACGATACGAACTGATGTCAGTGCATATGTGTGTATTTTGAATACTTGGTCCAGATTTGAGAAGCTACTTTCACAAAAACAGTGTAACTAGCTGAAATGAAATAAATAAGTAAATAAATAAATAAATAAATAAATAAATAAATAAATAAATAAATAAATAAATAAATAAATAAATAAATAAATAATAAATAAGTGAATAAATGAATGAATGAATAAATGAAAAAATGAATAAATGAATGAATGAATGAATAAAAGAATGAATAAATGAATGAATAAATAATAAATAAATTAATAAATGAATGAATGAATACATGAATAAATGAATGAATAAATAAATAAATGAATGAATGAATGAATAAAAGAATGAATAAATGAATAAATAAATAAATAAATAAATAAATAAATAAATAAATAAATAAATAAATAAATAAGTAAATAAAAGAATTAATAAATGAATGAATAAATGATAAATAAATGAATCAATGAATGAATAAATGAATGAATAAGTAAATGAATATGTAAATGAGTGAATGAATGAATAAATGAACGAATAAATAATAAATAAATGGATCAATGAATGAATGAATGAATAAATAAATGAATATATAAATGAGTGGATGAATGAATAAATGAATGAATAAGTAATAAATAAATAAATCAATGAATGAATGAATAAATAAATGAATATATAAATGAGTGAATGAATGAATAAATGAATAAATAAATAAATAATAAATAAATAAATAAGTAAATAAATAGTAACTAAGTGAATAAATGAATGAATAAATAAATGAATAAATAATAAATGAATGAATAAATGAATAAATAAATAAATAAATAAATTAATGAATGAATGAATGAATAAAATAATGAATGAATGAATGAATGAATAAATAATAAATAAATGAATAAATAATAAATAAATGAATGAATGAATAAATAAATAATTAAATGAATGAATAAAAGAATAAATAAAAAATAAATAATTAAAAGAATTAATAAATGAATGAATAAATAATAAATAAATGAATCAATGAATGTATAAATGAATGAATGAATAAATAAATGAATATATAATTGAGTGAATAAATGAATAATTGAATGAATAAATAAATAAATAAATAAGCAAATAAATAAATGAATAATTGAATGAATAAAAGAATGAATAAAAGAATTAATAAATAATAAATAAATGAATAAATGAATGAATGAATAAATGAATATATATATATATATATATATATATATATATACATATGTGTGTGAGGGGAAAACTAATTGAAATATCTACAGGTGTCCACAGAAGGAATGCTGAACCTAGACCTTTTTTTCGCAGAGCAGAGACCAGTTTTGTATCAAAAGAGTACTCCGAGCTTGCGAAAGAAACTCTGAAGGGACACTGGGACTCAGTTTTGAAACTTACAGTATTTGATTAATTTCTTTCAATTTCGGCGGGTTTGTTGTGAATGTACGTTAAATAACAGTGCCAAATTTCATCAAATCTCATTACTTAGTTCCTTAGATATTAATTTTCATTTATTTTAATGATATTAAATTATGTCTAAATTCAAAACATCCCTAATGCCTTCGGAATTGTTTCTGCTTTTAAACATTTTCTGTGAAGGACTTAATGATAAAGAAAACTAATTTTGATTTATTATTGGTAAAATTTGTGCCGGCAACAGCGGTTATATAATGAATGTAAGTGAATCTTTTTGGTTAAAGTAGTTATGAGTTTTGTTAGAGGTTTTTTATTGTTTTTGGGTGAAATCTTAATATTTATTATGACTTTCCTGTATTTGACACGTGGACTTTTAAATTAGAGAATTGGTTCATGAGATAAAAATTTTCTTAGAAATCATAATTTTTGCTTCATAGTTTTCTTTAATTTTTAAAGTCATCATCATCATCATCATCATCATCATCATCATCATCATCATCATCATCATCATCAGCCTTCAAGTGTTAGACTCTAGTGGATCTGTTACTGTCTCTTGTCAGCTTTTAAAGTTAGGAATTCATATCATGAAAATTTTTCAGTGAAGAGCTGATTCCATGCACAGCTTTTGTGTATTGGAGCATGTTGAGTATTGTTGCAAGTTTAGTGTAAATCGGAGCATATGTAAACCGTTAGAAACTTTATCATTGACCAAAAACGTAGTTTTGAGAAAACTTCACTTTTAGTGGGTGTGGTAGGTTTAAAAGAGCTGCGCGTAGCTTTTTAAAAATGGTCGCCTGACTTTTAAAGTAGTAGGCGGGGGGCTAAATATAGGGCAGAATGTTAAACAAAAGTATTAGGTAATTATTTATGTAAAAATACAAAACAATTTTTTACCATTTTGGCCCAAAATTCAGTCGTAGTGTCCCTTAAATTATTATTTATATCATTTTCAACCTCGTATGTATTTCTTTCTCGTCTATGTTCGCCGTCAAAACAAAAGAGAGACATCTCTTTGATATTAAAAATGATATCACTATGTATATCGAGTACTTAATTCAGATTTGAGAGGCTACTTTCTGAAAAACAGGCACTACCACATTCATTTTTTTTGCTTTATAACTACTGAAGTCCCGCGCCGTGGCGTCGCGGTCCAAGGCATCCCGCCTAGGACTCGCGTTACGGAATGCGCGCTGGTTCGAGTCCTCATGGGGAAAGAAATTTTCTCATGAAATTTCGGCCAGTGTATGGGACCGGTGCCCATCCAGCATCGTGATGCACTTGGGGAGCTACGATAGGTAGCGAAAATCCGGTTTAGAAAACCAGCTATAACGGCTGGTGGATCATCGTGCTAACCACACGATACCTCCATTCTGGTTGGATGATCGTCCACCTCTGCTTCGGCATGTGAACGTGAGGCCAGCAGCAGGCTGGTCGGACTTGGCCCTTCAGGGCTGTAGCGCCACGGATTTAAGGATAACTACTGAAACATTTTTTTTCTTGCTAAACGTTTTTCATTATTTACGTTTCTAAGTACAAAATTAATGTAAGTTAATAAGGCATCACTTCGCGATCCATTTCAGCCCTTTACACGAGTCACCCTGGGTCGGTATAGCGCTGGTGTTCTATGCTCGAGGTTACGGGTTCGATCCCGGCCCAGGTCGATAGCATTTAAGTGTGTTTAAATGCGACAGGTTTATGTCCTAGATTTACTGGCATGTAAATGAACTCCTGCGGAACAAAATTTCGGCACACTGGCGACGGTGATATAACCTTGACAATTGCGAGCGTCGTTAAATGAACCATAATTTAATTTTCTTTACACCACCTCTACTTTAGGAACCACTGACTCTAGATCCTGCAAATGTAAGACAAATGCCTGTTTTAGTCTGACCATCGGATCTGTGCTCCCGTAAGATATGCGAACTGAATCTTAATTCCTTTTCAGCCTCGGCAATTCATTTCTCTCCCTGTATTCCTATTGCTCTCTTTTCTATCCCTCTCTCTTTCTCTCCCCCACTACACACAATTTTGAGCCATCTTGCGGGACAGTTTATTTGCACTTGCAGTCCAGTGTTGTCAACTCAACATGAATACTGTAGCACGGAGTGGTGAAAGAAATATTATTAAGCAAGTAATAGCATTTTGCATAAGTCAATCAGCGTCATTAGACCTACTTAAATTAAATTATGGATAAGTAATAATTAACCTTACAGTATTATAAGCAATATTCAAGAGACATGACACTGTTTGACGGAAGTTTGGCAACATCCCTATTCGGCAAGGTTCGTGGTCTGCTGTTTGACGTAGTGGGAGAGAAACGGGTGGAATGGAGTGAGTAGAGACGTTAACTTTTCCAAGAACGACGACAGCGCTGAAGGGGTACAGATCCGATGGTCGGACAATAATTGTTATACCTGCTTGTGAGACAATGTTATCGAGAGCTTCAAACTGCCCAGCAAGACATCCTGAAACATCTTTTCCAGCCTGTTCAGCCTCAGCAACATACGAATTTATCTCGTCTTTGGCGTTCTGTACGAGCTGTTCCATGTTTTGCGTTGTGGAGTTGATTATCTGAGATGCCTGATCATTGGCGCTGTTGATCGCATCCTGAACCTGCGACGCTGCACTGTCGATCAATTTGACTAATTCCTCGGCTTGTGCCATGAGCTGGTTCAGGTAGTCGTCAGCGAGGCCGCGACTCTGGAGTCCCTTGACCTCAGCATACTGGAACACCAAATAACAGAACTCTGTCTTTATCGGCGGGGTAGTGATTACTAGGGACCGGATTTTTATGTAATATCAAGGTGTGAAATATGTACATATTTATGTAAGAAAAATAAGCTGAATATGTAAATATTTTAAATTGTGAATTTGTAAGGTACAATTTAAATTGTGGATTTGTAATGCATATTTTTAAATTTTGGATTTGTAATGTATAATTTTTTAAATTGTGAAATTGTAAGGTACAATTTAAATTGTGGATTTGTAACACATATTTTAAATTTGTGGATTTGTAATATATAAATTAAATTGTGGATTTGTAATGCATATTTTAAATTTGTGGATTTGTAATGTATAAATTAAATTGTGGATATGTAATGCATATTTTAAATTTGTGGATTTGTAATGTATAAATTAAATTGTGGATTTGTAATGCATATTTTAAATTTTTGGATTTGTAATGTATAATATTTTAAATTGTGAATTTTTAAGGTACAATTTAAATTGTGGATTTGTAATGTATAATTTTTTAAATTGTGAAATTGTAAGGTACAATTTAAATTGTGGATTTGTAATACATATTTTAAATTTGTGGATTTGTAATGTATAAATTAAATTGTGTATTTGTAATACATATTTTAAATTTGTGGATTTGTAATGAATAATATTTTAAATTGTGAATTTATAGGTTACAATTTAAATTGTGAATTTGTAAGGTACAATTTAAATTGTAGATTTGTAATACATATTTAAAATTTGTGGATTTGTAATGTATAAATTAAATTGTGGATTAGTAATGCATATTTTAAATTTGTGGATTTGTAATGTATAATATTTTAAATTGTGAATTTGTAAGGTACAATTTAAATTATGGATTTGTAATACATATGTTAAATTTTGGATTTGTAAGGTATAATTTAAATTTGACTCTATCTATTACAATAGTGTATTGCTAGATAACTATGAACTATTCTACATATATCAAATTCGATTAATAATATAAACATAGTATGTAATATTGCAACACTTGTACAAAATTTTCTTATAATCCATTTAGACATAAGCTTTGTAACTGGCGAGCGGATTGATTCTATATAGTACATAGATAATTTAATTGTGGATTTGTAATGTACTTAAGCATAAGATTTATAATTGCTAGTAGATCATATATTGTGTAGAGTAGATAATTTTTATTTATTTTAATTTTTGGATTTTAATATCTATTTTAACCGACTCTGTACATTGCAATAATGTACTGCTATATGAATATCAACTATGAACTATGAAATATGTAACATAAACATAGCATGTAGTATTGTAAATATTGTATGCAATGGAACATTCTGTTTTAGCACAATAAAGGAAAAAAAAGCTGAATATGTACCAAAATATGTAAAATCATGAAAATATTTAATATCAATATCTGGCAGGTATAGGATAGGTAACACTCTCCAGTTGTGATTTCATAGAGCACCCGACTTTTTTACCGCACACTTGACACATTACTATTTTTCCATCTGTAGTGAAAGCTTTGTCCATCGCAATCCATGATTTTATTTTTGTTGTAAGGGTTGAAGGTACAGAGGCTATTTTAGTTAGTTAAAAGCAGTAGATAAACTCACTTGCACTTTATACTGTAAGTACTAAAACTAGAGAACTGAGTGAAATGAATGACACAACAGTACTGCAAGCACTGTTTCGCTTTACTGGATTAGGAGAAAATAAGAGGAGATGTGGGACACATGTGTTTTACCTGCTCCTTGTAAGAAATAAAGTACCTACTAAAACCTCAAACTATAGATATTTACAAACTGTTGCTAGAAAAGTGACATTCCTGTCTCATTCAGAAGAGTAGGATTATTCCAGCCGAGAACCATACTTTCTAATTGCTCAGAAAATCCAATTTCCGTATAGGTCTACTAAATTTAAAGTAAAGAGATCAAGCAATAACCTGAAATCTTTCAACATATTTCCAGTTTCTTCTTTTACTCCAGCTTCTGTTCAGAAGTCGGCTACTTTATTGCTGCTCATAGACTTGACACGGGTTTTCCCTGGAAGATTAGGAAGAGGGTGGGTAAAGTTGCAGACTGCATGGGAACGGCTTCTTAAGACTTGTGCAGAACAATTATAGTTCGAGGCAAATCATGTCGTCCTCGTCCCACTCCGCCGCATGAAGGTAACGCTACTTTCTGAGCGATTTTTACAATACAAGGTAGTTGTATGAGAAAGGTTGCCTTTTGTTCACTTATATTTACAGTGGGCGGTATGGGTTGAGTGCCTCTATTACTTCCTGGAACTAAGGACGTTATGTTTGGTCCCGAAATATATCCTTTCTTGGGTGGGTAAAAAGGCTTTTTAAATCTGTGTATTTCAAATTGTGAACTTCTCCAGCAGAAGTTTTTTTTCCCCTTTTAGAGAAGTAAAAATGAATAAAACCCTAAATATATAGATTTATGTAATATCAAACCATAATATGTTATGTGGGGTAAATATGTAAAAATATGTAATATCAAATTTTAATATATTAATGGTAATTACAAGATTATGCGCACTGTTCAAAACATACAGATGTGAGCCTGCTGGAGAGAAATAAAAAATAGGTTGTAACCGCCGAATTACTCTTCAAGGAACGACCACTCATATAAATTGAGGGAAAGAAGACAGAGGACGGACACTGGAAAGTTTTCTTTTCTCAATCGTACTATCAGGGACTGGAATGCTTTACCTGCAGACTTACTAAAGGCTTTACCAATAACCAAAAATGTATTGAAAAATAGGCTAAAGGACTTTACTAATATACGATAATTGTAAACAGTATGTAAAGGATGTAAATGATATTTTGTTATTGAAGTGTTGTATCAGTGAAGAATTATGTTGTATCAGTGGTGTGTTGTGTCAGTGAAACGTGTTCCTGTCAGGGAAGCTTTATAGTTTATAGTGGCAGTGCAAAGTATTTGAACAGTGAAATGTTTTTGAAGTGCTAGTGAAATCAGGATAGAATCAGTGAAATGTGTCGTAGTTCCAGTGCAGTGGGTGAGTTGACAGCGAAATGAGTGTAATGTGGAAAGGTACCCTTGCAGATATGAACACATCATACTCGTGGGTTTTAGTTCGAACTTAGATTTAAGATACAAATTAGATTTATTTTAAATGTTATTTTAAGTGATAGTTCTTCATTTAATTTAGGATATTCCCTATTATTATTATTATTATTATTATTATTATTATTATTATTATTATTATTATTATTATTATTATTATTATTATTATTATTATTATTAATTATTATTAGTATTAATTATTGGTATTATTATTAAGTGTATTTTTAATTATCAAGTTTATTATTGTCATTATTGAGTGTAATTAGTTACCACTGCCACCGGGTATATACCCATTGCAGTGTGAATAAATACATACAGTATATACATACAAGATTCGCAAAGATTTGTTATTTATATACGGTTAGGTTGAAAGGAATATAATATGCAATACATAAAAATCCGGTCCTTAGTGATTACCGTCCTCGCTGAGGTTTGTGAGTTCAGAAACAGACAAAGGCAATAAATTTTCAATTGACGATCAAATTATTAGCTTTACAGAAAATATTAATTGCAAGCGTCTACTTTGACTAGAGACAAAGGGAAACAATTTGACAAGCACAGAAACAAGTGAAAAGTGACAACCAAACTAGAAGTGGATTTTCCAGTCTGACGGTATACATCAGCGGTCGTCAGCACAGAGCACCCTAGGGCTAGCGTCTCTTACCCGCGGAGAACACAGTGCACCGTGGTGCATTCGTAGCTGCTAGCGGGTATGCTCTCTACCTCTTCCTGCTGCACGACGGGGCACACGGGATGGCTCCGCTTACCCTTTGCACATTTCAGCGAGTGCTGAAGACCACTGTTATACATCTTTGAAATTTCTAACGTCTACATTTTACACCAATTAATCTCAAACTTTTACCACATATTTATTACAATGTGGACATACAATATACAAATTTTCACTTTGATATTCCATTTGAGGCATTTAGTTGCAAAATCAGATACATCATTTTTTTTTCGGAATGAGTTAATGTTATATTTCATATCTTCATATGATTCTACAATTGCTATGGCACTGTTACGCTCCAAAGCCAGATACATCACATGGATTTGTATGATGAGAAATAGTATTGGTTGGAAATTCTTAGTTCCTTGCAAACGTTTTTCCTTCTTACTGAAAAATTTTAGTGACGTATCTGATTTTGCAACTACACGCCTCAATTCTAAGTTTACTTATAATTCATTTTTAATACTAAATTATAATTGTCCCAATTTTCAAAGTTTACATATATTTATGCTCGACCATGCCGAAATGTAGTAATTATACACCTGGTAGCAGCCCTTTAATGGACCTCATTAAAGTACACCTATTCATTAAAGTTCAGGTGTTCCACCAATCACAAGATACCATTGTAGCTATATGAAAACGCAAGTATCGATTATTCTCGGATATGCAATCGAAAGAAAACTAGTTCTGTTACTATAATAATTAGCGTTAATTGTAAATAATATTCAAATAAATTCAATTTGTCATCTCGATTTTAAATGTCTAATTCAATTTCAAGGTTATATCAAGATTAATGTTTATTTTGCTCTCTAGATTATGTCAAGGTCAATGACATTTGTTTCTCGGAAAAAAATCAATACTTTCGCGTCTGCGCACATCTCACAATTTACGAGGTATTGCACAAGGTCAGTTCCGCTCCTCAGTCAGATAAGAATAACATGAATACTTATGAATGATTTCAAGTTAGAAATATGGTCGAGCATAAAAAGTCGTATGAAACTTGACTATAATGGTAATTAAGACGGTCGTATGAAAATTATGAAACTCGCTTGCGCTCGTTTCGTAAACATACTCGCGTCTTAATTACTACCATTATAGGCTCGTTGCATAATGTACTATTTTTAAATGTATAATAATGACCTATCTGTATTATCTAGATTGTCTAATTGCTTCGCCATTCTATAGTTATTAAGTTTAACAACCGAAGAGAAATAAATACAGTATCAACAATGTAAATACAGGTGCTACTAAGTTATATTTAAGACATATGAATAATTCCCACACTCTCTCTGAATGCAGACTATTTGTTTTAGCACCTATCATTGCAACTATACTGAAACTGCAGCTTATGTTAATAAAGTTACAGCTGTTTACACAACCTGGGGAAAATCGTCTTTTTTCACAATAGACAAATGAGTTAGCAACAGGCGAAAACAAACCCTTGTGTAGATATGCATTTAACTTTCATAACTTCCTGCTGTTTGATTTTATTAGGTTGATGAATAAGTTCGTAGCGTTTTTGTTTGTCATAACGCTGCGTTGTTAGGAGACCGTTTGTCGTCTGTCATTTGTCATTTGAAGTTTTGTGCTTGTACGTAGGCTACACCTTGAATTTTGCGGATTTGAAGAAAGTTTGTGCTATTTGTGGAGTGAAGAAGACGAAAAAAAACAAAAACAAATACTTCCGACATATTATTATTATTATTATTATTATTATTATTATTATTATTATTATTATTATTATTATTATTATTATTATTATATGCGAGTTTAATAGACGAGCAAAGGCAGCGGATGCTGCTCGAAGCATTTATGCCGTGCACGGGAAAAATGCCATTGGAAAAATCACTGCAAGAAAATAGTTCTGTCGTTTCGTTCTGTCCCGTACAAAAGTTACTATAAATCCAAATGCAATTACGTTTTGCGTCTGGTGGGATAAAGAAGGCGCCGTGTACTACGAATTACTACTCAGGAATATAATTATAACTGCTGATATTCATTGCCAATAACTCAAACGTCTTGCGGCCGCAATTGAAGAAAAACGACCGGGAAGACAGCATCAATTGCTGCTGCAACGCGATAATACACGCCAGCACTCCGCTAACACATAAACACGTGGAGTAACGGTTAGCGCGTCTGGCCGCAAAACCAGGTGGCCCGGGTTCGATTCCCGGTCGAGGCAAGTTACCTGGTTGAGGTTTTTCCGGGGTTTTCCCTCAACCTAATATGAGCAAATGCTAGGTAACTTTCGGTGCTGGATCTCGGACTCATTTCACCGGTATTATCACCTCCATCTCATTCAGACGATAAATAACCTGAGATGTTGATAAAGCGTCGTAAAATAACCTAAATAAAAATATATATGTGTGTAGGCATACTAGAAACAAAGAAACAAAACATAAGAACGCAAAAAATACATCACAGTAACATACGAAAACAAAAACACACACAAGATCGCATCTTCATTCAGAAAATTAAATTACAATATTGGATACAGAACAAAAAACACTCTACAAAACATCCTAACACACAAACAAGACAAACAAACAAATACCATCTAACAGGAGTATACAAATTAAAATAGAATAGTTGTAACTATTTTCACATCAGACAGACTGGGAGATCATTTCAAACACGATACAAGGAACACATTACAGCTATAACCAAATGAAACAATACCTTCACATACGCATAACACATCACAAACACCAACCACAACTACAGCAACATAGAAACAGACATGGAAATCCTACATATTCAACAGAAAAAACAGAAATTAAATGAAGGGTTCAAAACCATAGTGGGCCAAGCGCCATTTACTAAAAACCATAGAAAACAAGGGTTAAAATGAAGTTATCTGTAGTAATGTTACGAGAGGTCTGAGATTTATCTGGGAAATCTCAGACCTCGAGTGACATTTATTAGGACTATTTCGTGAATGAAATAAAAATGTAAATAATATATCCCTAAACTTCGATCACAAAATGTTAATAATTGTATATTAACGAATACGTAATCTATTCAGACATTGTGAAGTTGAAATACTCGTAGATGAATATCGATTATTGCAATAAAGAAATTCTATGTTATTATTCAGTAATGCCAATTGCGAAAAGCGAAATATAGGTTTAACAATGTTAATTACATGTAATGCACTTTTCTCTTATTATTATAACATAAATACATTTTCATTATCTGCTGAAATCATAATTTAATTTAACAGTAACAGTGGGGACAGCTATATACCAATACTTATGTATTCACAGCGAGACATGTTGCTACACAGTGAAGCCATCTCTGTATAGATAGGCCTAATTAAAACACGAATTTTATTACGCCATACGGAAGGCAGTTTGATCAAAGACCTTATTATTACTATGCAAGGTCTTTGGGTTTGATATGCAATGATGTTACATTAATTTGAACATCTGACTTTCTATTAATTGTTTAATTTCATTCACAAAATACAAATTTTATAGGCTACAATTATAGGTTAAGTTACTCGTACCTATGGGAGCAGGACCAATGTCATCTGTGCCTTATTTCGACCGTTACTTACAATCAGTGCTACACGAAAGCATTTTTATAGCTTGACAAACGCATTCTCGCTGTAGTGTGTAACGGAAAACTAAAGCTGCATCTACACAGTTCAATATTCCAATCGCGTATGTATGTAATCTGGGAATACTATTGAAAGAATCAAGTTTAAAAGGTACGTTCAATTAAGATGCATGAAGATTTTGTGTCTACATGGTGCGCCGTTTTGAACGTCGTCTTCACTGCGTAAATATATTAATTAATATTAAACATCAATCTTGCATTCATTGCTTTAAAGCTGAAAGAAAAGTTTAACCGTGTAGTTGCATCTTAATGTGGCGACAACGACTAAACAAAAGAACGACCATGCGATAAATTGATAGCGATAAATCTAGCTGCAAAAATTGTGGCAAAGTGTGACTGTGATTGGATGGAATTCAAAATTTAATTACACTTCATTAGTCGAAAATGGAATGACGTCATATAAACGAAAAAGTCACATAATTCAATGGAAACATAAAGCAAGTAATATAAAGCATACACATTCAAACTAAATGATAACCAATCTTCATTAAACTATAGTATTCACTTAACTTTAAGCCTTGCTTTCTCAGTTTTTAATAAATGGCGCTTTGTCCACTATGGTTCTGAACCCTTCAAATACACCAGAACAATGCGAAATATATAGACACAAAAACATACATCCACAACACAACCTCGATACACAACTAAATTTCATAAATCACACCTATTTGACTCCACACTACAAAATACAAACGCATCCCCCAGCAAAATAACTGATGAAACCGGAAGAAGCAAGGACCTTACTAATTCTGAGGATGACTAACAGGAAGTTGAAACTAGTCAAGTAGGTACTTTACCACTTAGTTTTCACTTCAACACTAGAAAGTTATTATTATAATTAAATTCTTAAGTAATATATGTCTACTTAGCCAAGGTCCTTGAAAGGGTGTTAACTCATTAGAGAGACAGGAAAATCATTTTCTATGTTCCCTTAAAAGTTGTGTTTGAACTACAGAAGTAACAAGTACTTACTTGAAAGGCACAGAGAACGACCAAGAAGTAAATCACCTTCGACGTCATCTTGTTTCGAAAATTGTATGATAAAAGATTTCATCACAACACGGACGGGTTTTATAGGCAGGCCCTTACGTCTTTCAGCAGTGTTAGACAAGCTGAACTAACACAGTTGGTATTTAGGCAGGTTAATGGCTATATTAATCATTATGTACAGTACATATTTACGTTGAATGGTAAAACGCAAAACAACTGGATTTGAGAAGAAAAATTGGTTAATAATAAAGATAATTCTCCAGAGTTTTCCAAACAAGCATGTTTCATAAGGCAATAATTGATAGAGTCAAACTCAATGATGTCAGAATTTCGGGGGAAAAATACAGTGTTACTATAAATTATCTTTCCGATTACAAACGTGAATAACTATCGTTAGGAGACACTTAGAAACATGATATTGGTACCAATGGAAAGAGAAACTCAAATATGTTTTGTTATGTTGGAGAAACTTTCGCATATTTATTAATTTCGTTGCTAGGAGACGATATAACAGAAAAATGACTGCAAACGAAGTCAGGAGGTCATTTTGTGTGCTAGATTTTCACATATCCCAGTCTGTTGTCACAGTACAACGCAATTTTATAAGAAAATTTGGTGTTGATCCACCCAGTGGGCGACAGTCACAGGTAATTCGTACCTAGACATGTTACATTATGGCTTTTTCCACAACTGGAACAGGACATCGAACGTCTCATTTTTCAGCAGGATGGGACACCACCCCATTACCACTTAGATGTCAGAAACGAACTGAATACACGACTTCCAAGTAGATGGATTGGACGTGCTGGCCGTTAAGATTTAGAATGTTTGCATTGTCCTCCACGTTCCCCCGACCTCACTCCTTGTTATTTTTTTCTGTGGGGTTTTATAAAACAACAAGAGTACCAGCCACCATTACCACCTACCATTGAGTATCTTCGTGTCCGCATCACGGAGGCCATTGCACTGGTGGATGGTCCAATGCTACAACGTGTATGGCAGGAAATTGACTGCATATTTGATGTGTGTCGTGTGACACAAGGAGCTCACATTGAGCACACGTGACTTACTTACGGTTGTTTCTCTTTCTGTTTCATGTTTTCCAGTGAAAATTTTTAAAAATTGTTGGAGTTTCTGTTTCTGTTGATACCAATTTCATGTTTTCTAATTGTTGCTGATTTAAGAGTACCACATGTGATTTAACCGAATGGAGAGCAAAAAATATTTGAGTTTCTCTTTCCGTTGATACCAATATCATGTTTCTAAGTGTCTCCTAACGATAGTTATTCAAGTTTGTAATCGGAAAGATCATTTATAGTAACACTGTAGGCTATACATCAGGTACAATAATTGAAACCCTTGGGCATGTTTTGGGTTATTGCCCTAAAGGAGAACTACTGAGGAACAATCGCCACCATAAAGTGAGAAGCTCCATCGCAACCACTCTTCAGAAGACAAAGTGGGAGGTTTACGAAGAAGTGCACTGCTTGGCTGAGAATGGGTCAACGAGAGGAGCAGACATTATAGCCATCGATCGCCGGAATCAAAGAAGCCTCATTCTTGACCCCACTGTCCGTTTTGAGAAGGATGATCAACAAGCCAACAATGTTAACGATGAAAAGAAGTCTATTTACAACCCATGTATTCCTCACTTCAGTGAGAGATACAAAATTAATATTAATACATGGGAAGTGAAAGGACTTCTTTTTGGCGCTAGGGGAACTTCATTTAAGTTAACCAAAACCACTTTCCTTTCTCTTAAATTTTCTAATGAGGACATTAACAAAATTTGTCTAATGGTATTGAGAGATTCATTATCCATTTTACACAATCACTTGTATAATACCATGTAATTTTTTTTTACTTCATTTCATTACTCTTCAATGTATTTTCATCTCATGTTTCTCCGAAATCTAATTGTACTTTATTTTTAAATTTATCATTGTTCCGTATTCTCTCCGCTATCATATTGTATTTTTCATTTAACCTCTGCTTTGTATTCTGGATCCTACTGGTCAGCCGTAGATTTCGGCCAGATGTCCCAAATTGTGGAATTTGTGTGATTTAATTACACTGGTCAACAAAATTAAACATATTTTTTGTTAAAAGGTAAATAATTTACCATTTTCCGCGCTGATTTCAAATACGTTTTCAAAATATTTCTATAACACACAGGATTTTTGAGTAGGCATAATTGTATGAAATGTAATTCAAATTTTTCTTGTATTGATACCTTGTAACATTTTACCTAAAATCATATTGATTTACCTAAAATGTTAGTGAAATACATTTTAGGCTATATTTGGCTAGGGAAACATCTCTTTTCAGTGTCCAACAGTAATCTGCAAGAATATTTGGGCTCCATTTTTCCTGGTAGCGCCTTTCCATTTCAGAAAAATCCGGTTGTAAACGCTCCCCATATTCGTCGCTCACTATCCGAAGGTTTTGAGGAAAGAAAAATAGATGAGAACCCAAGAGGTTATTTTGAGAGACATACTACACTACATTAAGTTACAGTTCTGAATCAGCTCGCTGACAAGTTCTCTGTAATCTTCTGATCTGTGGTTCCTAGAAAATAAGTCTTTGAATGATCCTTAGGTTCCCGGAATATCATTGGAACTGGAAAAGGCATATGGCGGGATCCTTTTAGCCAACCAGTTAACAGAAATACATGGAGAATGGCAGATTTCAGGGGCCCAGTTCCTGTTCTCATCTATTTTGCAATCAAAATAACACAAATCTGTTCCTGAAACGAAGTACCTTGATAAAATTGCCGAGTTGCCAAACTAACTTACTATTATGACAAGTGTTGTATTGCAAGTTTCCACGTATTCACATTTTTTATGTTCTAGTGATATTTAACTTATTTTAAATTTTTGTTTTTATATTTTCCGATAATGGTATATCTATAATGTGATAAGTTGAGCTATATATAATCATAATTTTCCTTACTGTGTGTACCTAAAACTATTGTATTCATTGTATGCTTTGTACTGCACTATTTTATTACTACTATTAGTATTATTACTTACAACTTACAAATGGCTTTTAAGGAACCCGAAGGTTCATTGCCGCCCTCACATAAGCCCGCCATCGGTCCCTATCCTGTGCAAGATTAAGCCAGTCTCTATCATCATACCCCACCTCCCTCAAATCCATTTTAATATTATCCTCCCATCTACGTCTCGGCCTCCCTAAAGGTCTTTTTCTCTCCGGTCTCCCAACTAACACTCTATATGCATTTCTGGATTCGCCCATACGTGCTACATGCCCTGCCCATCTCAAACGTCTGGATTTCAAGTTCCTAATTATGTCAGGTGAAGAATACAATGCGTGCAGTACTGTTAGTATTATTATTATTATTATTATTATTATTATTATTATTATTATTATTATTATTATTATTATTAAAATTCTAAGATAAAATATAGTAGCAAAACACAACATAGACCAACTAACACTAGGTAAAGTGTAAATTAAAATACAACTAATAAAATACAGACAGGAACTTACATTACTTGGGGGATCTTCGCACTAAACTGCGGCTTCGTCTTCCTTGTTGTATACTCAAGACCACTATCTCTGAGCGACTTTCGTGACACATCTTTCCACTTATTAATATAAAGTTGTCTGGATCATTTTTTGTTTTTAGATTTATTTAGCCGTTAATATCTACCGTAGAAATCGTCACTGTCTTGCAGTCGTCCAATTTACGTAATAGATCAACCGAAACCTGATACACAGTTGAAGTATCCAGTATTCGTAAATAGAACAAACTCCCGTGCAATAACTCCCGATACGATGTAAACAACTGGATACGCTAGAAGTGACTAGTGACATGACATAGACCGTTGTTCCAACCAAGAAGTTCATGGATGTAACTCGTGTAGAAGCGCCTCTGATACAGATATTGAAAAACAATTTTTGCAACAGCTGTGTAAGACTATACGGAGCATTATTTAATTAAAAACTCGATTTTGAAAAGTTGTAACATAGACCGTTATTCGACCAAATGCTTCAATTTGTGGACAGATTGTATTAACCAGGTAATGAAAATATAAAATTATACTTTTTATGGTCAATCTTTATGCAATAAGAATTAAGAACTAACCTTGTATGATGGAGTTTGTTTCAACCAACTGGAAGAACAAAAATGAAAGTGTATTATTCGTAGACTGATAAACTGATAAAGGGATACATAATACAGTGAATCACAATGGAGCATAACATTCTAATATACATTTTATTGCACTATTACAACATAAAATTAATGCTACTTATCTTGCAGCATAAACAACAATGGATAACAATACAGAACAGTTCTGATAATAACTATTTCACAATGTTTTATTGCTGTATGTGATGGTATCAGTGATTTTACAAACAACTCAGTATGTAAAGGAATAACAACTACATTTCCGAAATATGTATAATAATCGCGATATAAAATATACATACAATATCGCATCTGGATTATTGAATTTCATTTGTTTAGTTAGTACAATAACAAAAGTAGACAACAAACACACATTGAATGTATACAGAAAACCCACAACAACAACAACAACAACAACACACATACACAATACATCCAACCACCCCACACAACACAAACAAGCTGCATTCCGAACAATGGTACACAGACTACTCAACATACCAATGAACCAGCAGGATTACAACGAAGAACTAAACACAATCAAATACATAGCACAAGAAAACGGATACAACCCCAACATAATAGACAACATAATACGTAAGACAAAACAACACCACAAAAAACAGAAGAATACAACACAAACTCAAGAACACAAAAAATACATCATACTAACATACGAAAACAAAAACACACACAAAATTGCAACCTCATTCAAGAAATTAAATTACAACATCGCATACAGAACAAATAACACTACAAAAACATCTCAACACACAAACAACACAAACAAATACAACCACACAGGCGTATACAAACTCAAAAGTAACACCTGCAACAACTTCTACATAGGACAGACAGGCAGATCATTTCAAACACGTTGCAAAGAATACATCACAGCCATAACAAAATTACAAAATACCTCCACATATGCAGAACACATCACAAATGCCAACCACACCTACAGAGACATCAACACAGACATGGAAATACTGCACATCCAACCAAAAAGCCAGAAACTAAACACACTAGAACAATATGAAATATACAGACACACGAAAACTCACCCCAACTATATTCTCAACACACAACTCAATTTCAAAACACATACACTCTTTGACTCTACAGTACGAACGCACCCTCACAGGAAACAAGAGGCGCCAAGACCAACAACGACCAGTTCTGAAGATGGCCCATAAATAAATCGAAACATGTAAACAAGGTACGTTAGAATTTAACACAAGAAAGTCTTATCATACATATTTGGATGTTTAGTTAGCTTGCCTGAAAAGCATCTCAGAATGTACCAACCTAACAGTTACAAAATGACTAACTATAGTGATATCTGTAACATGCGTGTATTCAAGGAAGTGTTGTGAATATTGACGTGAACCTAACACCTAGAAAATCACTAAATTTAAGTATGTGAAATAATGGAGACAAAATGATGTTCCAATTTAGTACCTTGCCTTACATTACACCGAAAATATGTGGCCGCTTGATGAAGCAGTGGCGAAACCGTCTTTTTCTTCTTCTTCTTCTCCTTCTTCTTCTTCTTCTTCTTCTTCTTCTTCTTCTTCTTCGTTGTCGTAGACTTCGATATCCGAATGATCTAAATTAATAATTGCAAATCTATCAAAAACATCGTCCATCTTACCAAATGCCTCCCAATAAAAATGCTCCACATGGCCACACGCATTTTTCCAGTTTTCCGTGTAACTTTGGATACAATTTTCCCAAACAAAACTTTACGTCACCAACCAACCAACCAATCACATGACGTGACGCATAACTTTAGTTATGCAATTTGTTTCAAGTAACACACCTTCTTTAGGTGTTTGCCTTGTCTGGATTTCATAAGAAACATGAGGAGGCCAGCCTCCAATAATACAAAATCAAAGTTACATATACACAACAAAAATTATTGGATCAATTGGCTAGTAAAGCTTTTGGACGTCTGTGTGGGCCTGTGATGTTATAATTTCCAAGAGCGTTGAGAAGTGGATTTGGATGCTCTTGTAGATATCTGCCGTAGAGATGAGGGATGCGTCGGATTATGATGCTTTGGGTGGTTTCGAGAGCTAGGTCCTCATGAAGTTGGGCGATGCGAAGTCCACGTGGTGAATTGGTAATCATTCTTGCTGCTCTGTTTTGTACCCGTTGGATTTTTAATAGATGATCTTGGCAGCAAAACCCCAAGCTTCGCAGGCGTACAAGATGGCGGAACTGATGAGTGAGTAGTAAAAGACTTTCTTTATTTTGAGTGAAAGTTCACGGTTTCCGTCATTCACGATAATTTTAATTGGTTTATTTTATCACGCTTTATCAAATGCGATGGTTAAATAGACAGACAGACAGACAGATAGATAGATAGATAGATAGATAGATAGATAGATAGATAGATAGATAGATAGATAGATAGATAGATAGATAGATAGATAGATAGATAGATAGATAGATAGATAGATAGATAGATAGATAGATAGATAGATAGATAGATAGATAGATAGATAGATAGATAGATAGATAGATAGATAGATAGATAGATAGATAGATAGATAGATAGATAGATAGATAGATAGATAGATAGATAGATAGATAGATAGATAGATAGATAGATAGATAGATAGATAGATAGATAGATAGATAGATAGATAGATAGATAGATAGATAGATAGATAGATAGATAGATAGATAGATAGATAGATAGATAGATAGATAGATAGATAGATAGATAGATAGATAGATAGATAGATAGATAGATAGATAGATAGATAGATAGATAGATAGATAGATAGATAGATAGATAGATAGATAGATAGATAGATAGATAGATAGATAGATAGATAGATAGATAGATAGATAGATAGATAGATAGATAGATAGATAGATAGATAGATAGATAGATAGATAGATAGATAGATAGATAGATAGATAGATAGATAGATAGATAGATAGATAGATAGATAGATAGATAGATAGATAGATAGATAGATAGATAGATAGATAGATAGATAGATAGATAGATAGATAGATAGATAGATAGATAGATAGATAGATAGATAGATAGATAGATAGATAGATAGATAGATAGATAGATAGATAGATAGATAGATAGATAGATAGATAGATAGATAGATAGATAGATAGATAGATAGATAGATAGATAGATAGATAGATAGATAGATAGATAGATAGATAGATAGATAGATAGATAGATAGATAGATAGATAGATAGATAGATAGATAGATAGATAGATAGATAGATAGATAGATAGATAGATAGATAGATAGATAGATAGATACTTTATTGCTTGGACGTAAGTACCTTATGCATAGCAACGTCAATATAAATAAAATCATACAAAATTATTTGCCAAGTTAAAATATTCGTTAATGCTATACAAGCTGTGTTCATATAATTTTCTTTTTAATTAACGATTTGAATGAATCATAATTTAAATTTTAGTTGAAATTGGTAAGCTATTATAAAACTTCAGAGACACGTAATAAAAACTGTTTTGTGTAGTCTTGTATCTGCATAAACCAAGTCTTATATCTTTACAACTTCTCGTATGGTGTTCGTGAAAATGCAAGTTCAAAGGGAAATTATCTATATTCATTTTGGTATATAACAAACACTGCAATACATATAGCGATGGAAGAATATAGTGGATAAAGTCTCAGAAGTTTAACATGCGCTTTGGCCACAATCATGTCTATATGGCTGTTTAAACGTGAGCCTTCTATCTAAATGAATACCCAAATATATGACGCTGAGTTCATAATTGATGTAGTTTCCGAATACACTGATGCTTTGAGGTAGTTGGACTCATCTCTTAGAGAATATAACGGCTTGAGTTTTAGCAGTATTAATATTAATTCTCCATTTCGTAAACCAATTTTCAAAATGACGAACATAACCTTGGAGAATGCTGATTATAAAAGGAAGGCTCTTAGCAGAATAGTACACCAGAGTGTCATCGGCGAAAAAGGCAGTTTGACAAGATCTGTGCAAAGGAAAATCAGCTTTTACGTCACTTAGTTTCAATTACATTTTGTTTAACATGTTG